>NC_133659.1:315762481-315837990 GCF_037893015.1 Macrotis lagotis | reverse complement strand
AAGAAAATTCTAAATTAGCTCTACCAGTGGTTAGCGATGTGACCATGATCAAGAACATTCACCTCTTCGAATCTCAGTTTCCTCATTTGGAAAATTAGGAACACTAGATAATCTCTGATCTTATGTTCTGAGATGTTATCACCTCTCTGGTGGAACCAAGGTTAACTCAATTGCCTCATCTATAAAACAAAAGGAGTTCTACTAGGCAACCACTTAGGTTTCTTCTAGCTTTAGACTAAGTCCTCTCTCTTCTCTGAGACTAGGTTTTGAAATCTATAAAATAAAAGAGTTGGGCTAAATTACTAGTTTTTAATCTATGGCCCTGGGGGCAATGGATAGATCATTCAGGATGACTTGAGTTCAAATCTGACCTTAGACACTTGATACTTACTAGCTGTGTGACCTTGGTCAAGTCACTTAACCCCATGGCCTCACCAAAAAAGCAAAAAAAAAAAAATTCTGTAGCCCTAGCTTAGCTTAATTGTAGCTTAACATAACCATGCTTAGTTGTTGGGTATATTATCCATTTATTATGATTTCCTTTCAACAACATGATATTCTCCACTGGACTGCTAACCATTTACCAAAGCAAATATGTCACTGACCATCCTTTTCTCCCTCAAATTTATGATCCTCCATCTCTCACCAAACACCCCATATTCTCAATGAACTCCCTCTTTATCTCTGCTTCTCAGAATTCATATGTGACTTCAAGGTTCAAATCACCACTTTGAAACTTTCCAAAAATGTTCCCTACTTGTTAATGCTCTCTCCTTGTAAACTTCCTTACATTGGGTCTAATTTATATGAATTCTCAGCATCATTTCTACCCATCTCTATTTTCGTAGAATTTAAGTTTCTTGAGGGGAGGGGGACTTTGTTGTCATTTTCATTCTGTTCTCAGCACCTAACACAGTATGTGTCATAGCCATGATGAGTGAAGATGACTCTTGGGATATAAGAGATCTGCAGAGATCTAGCAAATTGGCTAGCTGGGAAATTCTAAAGCTCATCTATGTTTCCACCCTCTAGAGTTTCACTGTTTTAGTTTGTTAGTGATCTCATTGATGTGGCCTATGTTGTTCAATCATAGCCAATTCTATTTGTCCCCATTTGGAGTTTTCTTGGCAAAGGTACTGAAGTAGGGGCAGAGAAGTGTTGCAGGGAATAGAGCACTGTCCCTAGAATCAGGAGGACTTGAGTTCTAAAGTCCTCAGACAGACACTTAATACTTACTTAGCTGAGCAAATCAGTTAACCTCCCCCCCCAAAAAAGCCCCCCCAAAATAAAAAAAGATATTGAAGTGGTTTGCCATTTCCTTCTACTGTTCATTTTACAGAGTTAAGTGACTTGCCCAGGGTCACACAGCTACTAAATGGCTGAGGTCAGATTTGAACTCAGAAAATAATTGTATCCACTGTGCTTACTAATGTGGTCATGCCCTCTAAAACAATAGATTATAACCTCTCCATACCTTATTGTTCTGGGCTATTCTTGTACATAGAGATAGGGACTGAACCTGAAATGACAGCAAACTTGCCTCTTCTAATACCAGTCAGTATTTTCTTCTAAATATCAGTCATTGGTTTATCATGTCCAGTCCATTTTACAGATGAGAAAACTGAGGAAAACAGGGTGAAGTGATTTGGCTAGGATCACATATCTCGAAAGTATCTAAGGACAGATTTGAAGTCAGATCCCCTTGACTCCAGGGCTAGTAGTCTGTTCATTGCATATAATTAAGACTAGACTTGAGGTGGGGCAAGTCTACTCTTCAAAGATACAAGTAATATCCAAGGTATATCCTTCAAAGATACAAGTAATATCCAAGCATAGTTCCACAATGAAGAATTAAAAACTATTTGTCAAAACCTAGTGAACATATTGCTAAATCATGTAATCAAAATTACAGGAGAAGAAGACATATTACATATTTAAAAAGACATTAAAAAGTTAGAAGGTTCATTATATACCAATACATTTTTTACATTTAATGTATATATATTTATTTGCACATTATTATAATAGTTTTGTTGTAAAAGCATACATAATCCCCCCCAACAAAGATAGAGAAACCTCAAGAAAAATGAAGTGAGAGAGGAAAAAAAGGATAGTTCAGTCTATATTCTGATACCATGAGCTCTGTCTCTCTGGGATGGATCACATTCTTTATCATAAAACCATCAGAGAGGTTGCTTCAATATTTTTTCCCACAATTGCTCTCTTGCTAGCTGTATTCCCCCCCCATTCTATTCCTCCCCACTCCCATTTATTCTATTCTCTCTCTCTCTCTCTCTCTCTCTCTCTCTCTCTCTCTCTCTCTCCTTTCACCCTGTCCCTCCTCAAAAGTGTGTTGTATCTGAATACCTTCTCCCGGGGCTCCTCCCTCTCTTTTATCACCTTCACCCCCCCTTTCCCTCCCCTTCTCCTTCTCCCATCCCTTTCCTCTCCTATTTTCCTCTAGGGGTAAGATGGTTGTCTATACCCTATTGAGTGTGTCTGTCATCTTTGCTCTGAGCCACTCCTGATGAGAATGAAGGCTCACTCATTCCCACTAACCTTCTCCCCTTCACTCCATTTATGCCAATATATTTTTAAAAAATTTGCCCCATTTAATTTCCACACCTTCATGTTAGAAGCATTGATGCAAGTAGAATCAGAAATGGACCCAAAACCAGTCTCTCTAGATGTGCTGGTACATTGGCCAATTTAAAAGTGTCTGGGGATCTATTTTTAGTAGCTGTGTTCTTTTTCTTTGACATGAGACCAAAGTCCAGCTGAGTGCAACCAAATAGTACATTTTAATAAGGTTCATTTTAGGTATCTGTGTGGGATACTGCTCATTTTTTCTGGATAGTTGAGAGAGAGAGAGAGAGAGAGAGAGAGGGAGAGAGAGAGAGAGAGAGAGAGAGAGAGAGAGAGAGAGAGAGAGAGAGAGAGAGAGAGAAGGGAGAGGATGATGTTTTGGAGAATGCTTATATTGAGAAAACAAATAAAGAGCTGTAAGAGACCAAGCCTAACTTGTTTAGTTAACATATTAAGAAAAGAACTGAGCCCTATATAATCATTGTCTTATGGCTGTAAATAACCATAGAGACCATCATTTGAGTATGTTCCTCATCCACCACCTGGGGAAGTCAGAAGATCATAGGTCTATAATTGGAAGGCCATTAGACGTTAAGTGACTTTTCCAAGGTCACATATAGCAAAAGTAGAGAAGTTGGCATTTAAATCCATTTCCTCTGACTCCAGATCTAGCAGTTTTCCCATTATACCTCACTGACTCGAAGTAAGGAAGAAACAAAGGAGTCATCCAGAAAGACAAAGAAGAAATGATCATTACTCAGTTGAAAATGAAGTGATGACAAACAACATTGAGCACAGAACTTGGAATCTGGAAGACCCCTCTTCCTGAAGTCAAATCTGGTCCCAGACTTCCTAGCTGTGTAATCCTAAGGCAAATCACTGAACTCTGTTTGCCTCAGTCTCCTCATCTGTAAAACGAACCAGAGAAGGAAATGGCAAATCACTCCAGTATCTTTGCCAAGAAAACGCTGGAATCAGGAAATCCTGAATTCAAATTTGACCCCAGGCATGTCCTAGCTGTGTGACCCTGGGCAAGTCACTTAAAATCTGTTTGCCCAGATAGAAAATAAGGATGATAATAATAACAACTATTTCCCAGGTTTGTTGTGAGGATGAACAGGGATATTTGTAAAGGGCTTAGCACAATGTCTACTATATAGTAGGTGCTATATAAATGCTAGTTGTTATGATTATCTTTACAATATTGGCATCATATTTCTTTTCTACCTGACTCACCAACTGGGGTGCATAAACATCTATTACCTTAGCAACTGTTTCTAATTTAAAAATGTGCTCCAAACAATGGAGTGGATGATGGATACCTTAATGATCTACAGTAATTCAGCAGGATTGAAATAACTATCTTATCCTGCTGTGTCTTTGTTGGTCTGCCCTGTATTTAAGTTTCATAGGCTGTAGCTAATCCTTATAAGTCTGAATTTGCTCAAGGGATCATCACACAAGAGTCGGAAGACCTGGGCTAGAGGCAGTGTGGTACAAATGGAAAGATCAATAGTTCTGGACTTGTGACTTTCTAGTTTGAAATCTCACTTCTAATACTATCTGTGTGAATTCAAGCAAGTCCTTTGACCTCCCAGGGCCTCAGTTTCCTCATCTATAAAATGAGGAATTGGGCTTAGATGACATCTGATGGGCATTCCAGCTCTGGATCTGGATTCTATGATTCTTCTAAAAAATGGTCATTTACTAGTCTTGTGACTTTTCATCAAATGATGTACCTGTTACCTTATTTATAAAAGCAAGATAATGTTTCTTATTTGCTCTCTTTCTTTCTTCCCAGGACTATTGGGGAGATAGAATGAGATAAAGTTTGTCAAAATGTTTGATAAACTATTAAAAACTGGGCAGACGAAAAGGATTATAGTGGGCATAGACTTCTTTCAGACTTGTGATTTGACCAATATCAGGAACTTTCAATGTGGAAGCTCTCTCCACCTAAACAGAATACTGAATCTTTCACATATTAGTCTTTTTTAATGGAAAAGTTAATATGTATTGCATGTTAATCTTAAATAAAAGAGTTGTGTTTGGAACTGAAAGTTTAAATGATTTGCCCAACTTTACATGTGTCAAAGCCATGACTTTAAGCCAGGTCTTCTTGACTTCAAGTTTGATCGAGTATCTCCTCCAACAAATTTTCCTTGGTCCATATTCACAGAAGCCTGAATCTATGAAGGTCCATATTTTACTGTCACCAAAGGTTGCCTGAACCATTGAGATGGTAAGGGACTTACTCATGGTAATACTACCAGTATATGTCAATGGTAAGACTAGAAACCAGGTCATCCTGGTTCCTAGACCAAATCTTTATCAACTATGACACAGCTCATATCAGCTATGACACAAGGAAATTATTATAAAATAAATAAATAAAAACAATGGAATACATCTTGAATGACTCTTTGTGTGTGTGTGTGTGTGTGTGTGTGTGTGTGTGTGTATGTGTATGTGTGTAAAGCAAATCCACGGTTTTTTTTCCATATATATGAAAAAAAACCTGGATTTTCTTTATGGTATAGTTGTAAAAAAAATTTCAGAATTCTTCAAAGAAAGTAAACTGTTTAAAATGTTTTGCTAGATCAATGAAGAAATTTTTTAAAAAATCATAATTTGAAAGGACGATGAAACATAATACTGGTTCACAGGAGAATGTGACAAAGTCTAAAGAAGTTTGCCTTTGGCTAATGCAGTACCAGAGGATTTGCTATGAGTTTTGCAAATTATTTTACATTCTTAAAAACAAAAGGGGGAACTAATAATTTGGAGGTACTCTCCTGGATTACCTAGAACATGATTTAAGTTGGCGGTGTAATCTGTTGAGAAAAATTGAATTAATGTTGGAACTACTTTGAGTTTACCCCATAAATTGTAACTCTTCATCAAGGGAATTTCCTGTTTATTGTTACCTATTGCCTGACAGTACACAAAGGAGTCAATCTTGTTTACAAAAGTACTCTAGGCCAGAGAATGAGCTTTCTGTCCCATAAATGCATAATAGGAATTATAGTAGTAATCAGAGTGATGAAAAATATGTGTCCTTTTGTGTGCCCTCAGATAGCTAAAAATAGCAATATTAGCTGGAGTGGACAGGACTAATATTGGGAAGAACATCGCTGTCTGAATACTCATCTGTAAACTGACCCTAATTTTAGGCAGTTTTAAAATTCTGGCATCTCTCATCTCTCTTTGTCATCTATCTGTCTGCTTTTGTCCTTCTATTTATCATCTATCCATGCATCATCTCTCTCTCTCTCTCTCTCTCTCTCTCTCTCTCTCTCTCTCTCCCTCCCTCCCTCCCTCCCTCCCTCCCTCTTTCTACTTCTGTCCACTTCTTTGCTAGCTCCTTGTCTAATAGTCATTTTTAATCTAGATAGCACAGTAAATAAGGTGTCAAACCTGGAGACAGGAAAGTCCTGACTTAGAATCATGACCTGGAAACATTACCATGTGATTCTGGGCAAATAATTTAAAATCTTTGAATTTCAATTTCATTTTCTTCATCTGGAAAGTGGGGGAGTTGGACTCAATAGGTCCTAAAGTCTCTTCCCTATTTATATCTATGATATGATTTATATATCCATATATCTATATCCATGTCTATATTTTTAATATATACCTGAACATTTATTATACCTTAAAAACATATTTCTGATAAGAAGCCCATATTTATAGCTGATTTTTCAGGTCTTCAATCCCAATCATTATTCCCAAAGCATTTACCCTCCTTCCTTCCTTCCTTCCTTCCTTCCTTCCTTCCATTAGTTTGTGAGCTACTTGAAAGCAGTGATTTGTCTTTTGCTTCTTTTTGTATCTGGCATTTAGCACAGGGTCTGACATTGTGTAGTCACTTTATGTTTATTGATGGAATGAATCTTTGCCAAGAAGTCAGAATGAAGCTTTTTCTATGACCTTTGGATAACCTGGAAAACCAAGGTGGGGGGGCAATTTTGATTTCAGCAATTTAACAACTATCTCCAACTATGGCAAATTACAAATTCAACTTGACTCACAGTAATTCAGTGTTCATTGGGGCTAGAATGTCCACCACCTTGCTGTGTAATTAATGATGACTCTCTTTCCAAACTTAGATACACATACACATACACATACACATACACATACACATACACATACACATACACATACACATACACATACACACACATACACATACACATACAAATACACATACACATACACATACACAAACAACAGATACACATAACTGAAGTCTTTTTAGATAGGCAAAACTTAGCAATCTTTTGCTCTGTGGACACTGCCTTTGAGAACTCTGTATAGCCTGTGAATTCTAAGAAAGTTTTAGAGTATGGAGAATTATAATTATAATTATAAATTATATAATTGTATAATGAATTATAAATTATACAATAATTTATAATAACAAGTAATAACATATATGTATTTATTCTAAAATATACTCTTTCTCCAACAAACATCTATTAAGCACCTGGTAGGTACATATTTCCTCTACTAATATCTTCCTCTGATACAAAATAATGGTGAGAAGATAACTCAGAATTTTAAAAAGCTATGTATATCAATGGAGCCCAGTTAATGAATGATTCAGTTGTCTACTGATCTGACTAAAACTGGGAAATTCATCATAAGGGTGTGGTGGTAGGTTTTTTTCAGCCATACTAACCCCTGAAAATCATCTCCACAAGCATTAACTATGCACTTTGTATTTGCTAAGCATCATACAATTATTATTTTATTTGATCCTTTTAGCACATAGGACTTGTGAACTCTTATCAATGAGTAAGGACAAGAACTCACACAGATGATATAACCGATCCCCTGAAGTATTAATATGTGTGCACATGAGTTAGGTAGCAAAGTGAACAGAGAACCGGCCCTGGAGTCAAGGACCTGAATTCAAATTCAGATTCAGACATTTACTAACTGTGTGACCCTGGACAAGTCTCTTAACTCCAATTATCTTACTCCCCCCCCCCAAAAAAATAGATTTTTAAAAATTTAAAAGTTTTATTCTGTAAAAATATTGTAAACTCCTTAAGATCAGGGACTATTTTTGTCTCTTTTTGAATCCCCCAGTGCCTATCACATAATAGACCTTTAACTGATATGTAATGCTATTCTAAAGCTTTAGAATTGGAGGAGGTTAGAATTGGAAAGTTTCTTAGATCATTCATTCAATCAGTCATTCCATCAGGAAGCATCTATTTAGTATCTATTTTTAAATCACACTAATAAATGAAACAAACTTTGTCCCAAAAGGGTTTCCTTTTTTTGAGCAAATAAAAGTTGCACATGTTAAAAGATGACTCAGAGCTCATCTATTCCAATATCTTCCTTCTATTTGTGGGGATAGATATTAAGCTATAAATGCATCTCATATACCCATAATACTTGGAGGATACATAGAACCTTCATTAATGAAGAAAATTCTTTGGACCACAACTCCCAGAGAATGCTGACATCATCCAGCCTGTAATTTGTATGTGCAAATAGACTAGAATGGTACCTATTTATAGTCAGCTTATATTTTCTGGTCATCTTTCTTTAAAAAGAAGTAAGGAATCTTCTTGGGGTGGCAGGGGCTGAGGGACAAAAAATGTAGGTTGAAATGTGGGAGAAATGGCCATCTCACTTCTGGCCCTAGTACCAAATTTGGACCATGAAAACAATGGTGAGATTTAAAGTTGAGTTTTCAGTGTTCATGAAATTGATTCCTGCTCCCAGGAGCCAGCACTCTAGAGACTGCTCTGAAATCTAAATAGAAAAGGAAATGATGAAATTTAGTCTGCTTTGCCAACCTATTTTCTAATATCTTTATATGAATGAAATGATGTTTCCCTCTCATGGTATGTTGGGAGACATGGCAGTGGAATTACAGAGTTGACTTGCATTCTAGTAAGACGTGTGCAGATGGCAATCATTGGTGAATGACTAAACATTCTAAATATTTTATCCAATCCCATAGTGTTAATTTTGCTATGTTATTTCACTGATGATATCCACTCTGATTTTATGTCTCATCTGGTTTGTTCAGAGATAGACTCATATAATAATAGAATTGGAGATTTAGAGCTGAAAGGGCCCGAGTCCCATCCCCATCCTTCTCCTTTTGCAGATTGAGCAACTGAGACCCAGCAGTGACTGGCTCATGATCACCCAAGTAATAAGTAGGGAACTGTTATTAAAAATTGGATTCCATGTTGACAAATCTTACTTCTCTTTCCATTGCACTATGACACCTCCTCTCATTAGCTGGATTTGAATAGATGACCCAAACACAGATGCACTGGAGAGTGGCCACATGGCAAGAAAAAATGTCACATACAAATGAGGAAGCTAAGACTGAGACAGTTATAAGTTTTTTGCTCATAACTCATAAATGACAGTCAGGACTAAAATATTAATTATTGTTTTTGTTTGGTTATTTCTTGTCCAATTCTTTGTGACCCCATCTGGTTTTTTTGGCAGAGGTACTAGAATGATTCCATTTCCTTCTCCAGATCATTTTACAGATGAGGAAGCTGAGGCAACTCAAGTTTAATTACATGTCCAGGGGTGGTAGGGGCTGAGGGAATGTCTGAGGCTACATCCAACCCCAAACTTTATTTATTCTATCACCTTGCTAGGTGCCTGTAAAACCCAGACTACTATTTTTTGGAATATAATATTTTTCTCTTAAAAATAAGTATATAGCCCCAAAGCAGATTTAAAGCCTTTATCTTAAAAACAATGGGCTAAGCATAAGTGTCAAAGAGAGGGGACAGGAATATAAGGAATATAGGCAAGAAAACTGGACCTTGGAGACAGGAAGATCTGAATTTTAATCCTACCTTGAGCACTTACAAGTTGCATAACTATGGTTAATAATGATAATAGCTAATATTTATATAAACCTAAGGTCTGAAGAATCCTTTACAAATATTATTTTATATTATCCTCCAGCAGCCCTGTGAGTTATTAATACCCCCATTTTGTAGAGGTGGGAGCTAAAGCTGAAAGAAGTTATCAAATGCCTTATTCAGGGTCATACAGTTGATGAAAGCATCTCTTACCCTCTCTGTGCCTTAGTTTCCTTATCTGGAAAATGAGAGAATTGAACTTAGTGGCCTCCAAGGTCCCTTCCAGCTCTGTATCTCTGATCCTTTGGGCCTGACTTATTTTTAACAGCAATAAGCTATCACCTCCATGCAACTGATAACCACACAGAAATTGTGAGAAACAGTGTCCTATATTCCAGGAAATGAACAATCCTCTGAACAAGATGACAGATCCAGGGTTACATCCAGAAATGAATTATCTTTGCAGCTGCTGACCTGCAAAAGTTCAAGTTTCCTGGGCCACTCAGCTATGAAAGCATTTCCCATTTGAAGGGAACATCTCACTGCTGTGAACAGATTGATGAAGGCCTTCTGGAGGTAGGTTTCCATTGCATATGAGCCAACTCCAAAAGCATGGATAACAATTATGAATAATGATCTTGGCTACTTTGTCTAAGATGCTTTGTTCAACTACTGGCATCCTTATCCAGATAATCTTTCCCTCCAGCAGGTTGGTCATTAGCCCATCAGAGCAATAATTAAAAGGAGCCCAAGACAAAGATTTCATGGTCTGCCTAGGGGAACTGTGGGAAGCTCAAGAGAGAGAAAGTAAATGTTCATGCTGAATGAGAAGTCCCTTCCCTCATTAAAAGAAAAGGGTCAGGGGAGGGACATATGGAGGAGGAAAATGATGTATTCTCTGCCTCCACAACAGAGGAAATGCTTCAAACACAAGGGCATCTGGGGCAGGGTTATTGGCCCCAAAACCATGTGACATAGTGGAGAGAAATGGAAAGAAGGCAGTTCTGGGTTCTTGTCATCACGATTATTAACTAACTGCGTGACCCTAAGGATGCCTTCTCACCTATGTCTCTGAGTCTCTTCAGATAAAAGTCTTTTCATCTGAAAAAGGTAGATAATAATAACAAGTAGAGTTTTGTGGGCGTCCAATGAAGACACGTGCACACGAAGTAGTTTAGAGAGCGATCAGTGAAGACATGTATGAACAGAGAAAGAGACTGTGTATGCCCAAACAAGAGAGTGAAGGGTTTGGAAGAAAAAGACCTGGATGCAAGACACAGTTTGAGCTGGTGGGGAAATATACTCAAAAATATACAACTAAACAGCTTAGATGATTATCAGTAAATAAATGTAGAAAGAAAGAAAGCAAAGAAGAAAGGAAAGAAGGAAGAGGGAGGGAGGGAGGGAGGGAGGGAGAGAGAGAGAGAGAGAGAGAGAAAGGAAGAGAGCAAGGAAAGTGAGAAAGAAAAATTGGAGAAAGAGAAGGAAGAGAGAAAGAAAGAGAGAAAGAAAGGAAGGAAGAGAGAAAGAAAAAGAAAGGAAAGTGAGAAAGGCAGAAATTGATAGAGAAGAAAGAGAAAAAGAGAAAGAGAGGGGAAAAGGAAGCAGGGAGAAAGGAAAGAAGGAAGAGAGAAGGAAGGAATGAAAGGAAGAAAGAAAGAGAAAAATGAGAAAGAGGGGAAAAGAGAAAGAGAAGGGAAAAAGAAGGAGGGAGAAAGGAAGGAAAGGAAGAAAGAGAGGAAAAAGGAAGGAGGGAGAAAAGAAGGAAGAAGGGAGGAAAGGAAGAAAGAAAGAGAATGTGGCTACAGTAATGAAAGGGAAAGAGGATGGGATTTGGAATAAGAGAACCTGGGGTCAAGACTAACCTCTTAATATATATGGGCAAGTTCCTTATCTTCTCTGGCCTCAGTTTCCTCAAGGATAAAGTGAGGAATTTAGATTAAAAGACAAAAATAATGCCTCCTTCTCTAAATCTGTGATACTATAACCTATACAAACTGAATGCAAATCATGGTTATGCTACTTAGTACTTCTGTGAGCATGGACATAGTTGATTCATCCACTAACAAGTATTTATTAAATATGTTCTGTGCCTCAAACTCTACGAATATGAGTACAAAGAATGAAACAATCTCTGCACACAATGAGCTAATGAAGGAAGACAACAACAGAGAACAAATATTAAGTGAATAAATAGAAATATCTAGAAGGTATTTTGGTAAGGTAATTTGGAAGTTAATTTGAAGCAAGGGTATCAGCTGTTTCAGGATCAGAAAAGGTTTCATGCAGAAGATGAACCTTGAGCTGCATCATAAAAGAAGACAAGGGCTCCATGAGGTGGAGGTGAGAAAAGAATGTGTGTAAGACATGGGCAATGGCCAGTGCAAATGTATAGGAACAGGAAATAGGGTATTTTGTGTACAACAGGGAGATCAGTTTGGTTGGATTTCTGTGTAGAAAATTAGGAGATAAATAAATATATATATATATATATATATATATTTATATACATATATATATTATATGTATATACACACATCTATATCTATCTTATCTATATCTATCTATATATAGATATTTATACACATAGAGGTAGATAGATAGATCCAGATAGATAGATAATCATACATAGATTGATGAATATCTATTTATGTATGGAGACCTCCAAAATCTTGAGTAGGCACAAGAGCCTAGAGACAGATTGCACAGGATGCAAAGGTATTCACAGCACGAATACCCACAAGGATGAGATCAGACATTCATTGAAATGGTAGTTCATAATGCTTTAATGAGATGGCATTTCTACCCAAGACAGCAAGAAGTTATTAAGTTTTTATTATATGTCAGGCACCTGGTTAGGTATTGGTGTTGAGAATGCAATAACAAGTTGGAAGTTAGACCTTGTCTTCAAGGAGCTAATATTCTAATGGAAAATTTTGTAGTTCAGTTGTTCTTTTCAGTCATGTCTGACTCTTCATGACCCCATTTTGGCATTTTCTTGCCATTACCTTCTCAAGCTCATTTTATAGATAAGGAAACTGAGGCAAACAGGGTTAAATGATTTTCCCAGGATCACCTAGCTAGTAAATGTCTGCTATCAGATTTGAGCTCAAGTCTTTCGGATTTTAGACCAGGTGTTCTATACACTGAACCACCTAGCACCAGGGCTTATTGTCTTCTTTGCTACTGTATCCTAGGGTCCTCTAGGTCTTACCACTTGTGCTGTTGATATACCTTTCAGATATTCTGATATTACAGATGCGATGTTACTTTATCCTAATGAAACCTAGGCTTTGCCATCCACCCTGGAACTGGACCTATATAAGACTTTCCATTTTCCATCTAGACCATATTTAGATAAACATGTATTAAGCATCTACCATGTGCAAATATTGCTACACAATTTTGCATCAAGCACTTTTTTTGACTTTATCTTGCCCTTTAGAGTTCAGATCACCCAAAAATGGGCTCGAGTTAGGCATATTTTTCTGTGTGGGTTTTCTCTTTTCCCTCCTTTCAAGTGAGCCATTTTTTTCAGAAGTGCACTAGTCTAATGTGAAATTCCAGTGAAAGAAACATGATTTAAGGCCTAACATGTTGCCTGTGGAATTTTATGCTAGCATTTTGGTATTTTCAGATGTTCCCTTAACCTGGTGGTTTTCACTCTGCTTTTCTACTGCAGATCTTAGTGAATTCAAATTGATCATGCTTTGGATGTAGATGACATACAAATGTTTTGGTTTAGAGAGAGTAGAGGGACTCCATGCATTCAACGATGTGTTCTGTTTTCTTTATGTAAAAATGCAAATCTTAAACATGATAAGCAAAAAATAAAAAAACAATTAAAAAAGACTTTCCATTTTCCCTAGAGCAAAACACATTTATGTGTCTGGTCTCTACTCCCCTCCCTTACTTTGAATTATAACATTTGAACTTATAAGTATGGACACAATAATTAGATGAGGATAAGAAAGCATTAATAATCCAAAATCAGTAGGCAAGAATTTATTGAGTATATGCTATAAGTCAGACCCTACACTTCTGTTGGGGGGTGTATAGAGAGAACCCAAAAATAGTTCTTTCCACCCAAGGACATCACATTCAAATAGAGGAGACTAAGTGTATTGTATAGGCAGATACAAGAGGTATTCAGAATAAGCACAGTGTAATCTTAGAGGTGCCTTGTACTCACATTTGGGGAGAGTGGAAAGACTTCTTGCAGAAAAGATTTGAGCAGCATCTTGGAGGAAGGAATTCTATAAAATGTAATGGAAAGAAAGAAAGGGAGAAATGTGGGGATGAAGGGAAGATGAAGAGAAAAAAGGAGGGGGAGGGAGAGAAGTCTAGGGTGATGCAAAGACCAGAGATAGGGAATAGAGAATATGAGCATGATCCCATAGATCAATATTCTTGGGCTATAGAGTGTGTGTGGCAGAAAAAATCAAGGGAATCATCCAAAAAAAAAACCCCAAAAGTTATTGTAGGGTAGAGCAGAGAGCTGATCCCTGATGGAAATTAAGGATTCTAAGAGATAACAGTGAAGGGAGATTACATTCCAAACACAGAAAACAATCAGTGCAAAGGCCCTCAAGTGGAAGATGGAAGGCCAGATTCAATTTTATCACTATGCGTTCACTTTGAGGCAGATCAAAATCTTCTACTTTGTAAAATAGTCTTTTTGAGTAGTTGAGACTCTAAAAATTCCATCACCTTGGGACCAAGCTTCTGGAAATGAGCATCTCTGAACTTACTTTTGGTGACCTTAGAATCACCATCTTGGCAGACTTAGAATTTGAACTTGGTTGCCATAGCCTCTGGTCATGCAGAGTCACCCTCAGGGGACAAAAGGTTATTTGAAATAGAACTTTTGTGAAGGCATCCAATGTGGCATAAAACTAAAATAAATAAAATGTTGTCTCATTCCTACTTAAATGTGAACCCTGGATATAATAAATGAATGCATTGAAAGGCATTTATTACTTTTAATATGTCCCAAGCACCGATTTAGGAACTGGGAACACAAATAGAAGAAATGAGGTTGTCCCTGTTCTCAAGGAACTGATATTTAAAGTGAGGGAGGGTAGTAGAGACCAGACACATAAATGTGTTTTGCTTTAGGGAAAATGAAAAGTCTTATATAGGTCCAGTTACAGGGTGGATGGCAAGGCCTAGGTTTCATTATGGTAAAGTCACATCATATTTGTAATATCATATCATATATATATATATATATATATATGTATATATCTCAGCAGCACAGGTGGGAAGACCTAGAAGACCCTAGAATACAGTAGCAAGGAAGAAAATAAACCCTGGTGCTCTATTCAACTAGAAAACTCATCAAAGCAATGTGAGTATCATGTAGCTCGTGCTGCCTATCTGCTTCTGGAAAGCCAGAGATTGGAGGAAGGAAAATCAAAGGAAAAGGATACAGTATAGTTTTGCAAAAACCCTTAATAAGCACTATATCATTTCAGTCTTTTTATTTATATCCAAGTACATATCACATATTTAATAAATCCTTTTTAATTTTAATAAATCTTGTTGATTCAAATGAATAATCAATACAAAAGTGCATTCTATAATGCAAGGAATTAGAGAATGATGGGAAAATATAAAACAAATAAGACATTGTTTTTGTCCTGAACTGGTTTACAATTTGTAAACATGCCACAAAATAATGATGATGATGTTGATGATGCCACCAAAGAGATTATGATCAATATATCTAAGACTATCAATATAAATATGTAAGAGTGTAAATCATTCATCTAACATTATCAAATGTCTACTATGTGTCAAAATACTGTCCTTGATGCTGGTGTATTATGAGACAAAGAATGTATTATTTCATACTTGATAAGGGAAGTTTCTGAACTAAGCCAGGAAAGATGAGTAGAATTTCAGCAAGCAGAGATGTAGAGCGAGTATATTATTGCTAGAAAGGCCCAGCATAAGCAAGAAGAGGGAGGTGAGTGTGGGGGGCGGGGGGGAGACAGGCAGGGTTCAGAAAATGACAAGTATTCTGTTTTGGCTGAAGAATGGATGGTAGTAGTGTGAAATAAGGTTGGAAACAGACTGCATAGTTTTGTCCAACCTTTTGGGCTACATCCAATAGACATTGGATGACATTCATAGCACATATTCAGAGCTGCACATTAGGGAGAATGGTCTGGCAACTGTGCATAAGATAGAATGGAGTGGAGAGAAGAAATTGGATGTTTAGAGGTCCAGCCAGAAGGCTATTTCAGTGATCTAGGTGAGCCCTACCTTTCTGCTTTTCAGAAGTGAAGGACTATGGACTATAGAGCATTGCAAATACTTTCAGATTTAATTGATAAATTGGTTAGTTTTTGCCCTGCTGTTTTTCTTTTCTCCATTTATTTTATCCTCTTTGCTAGAAAGATACTGTTAGCACAGTCCCTAGAACACATAGTAGAAGCTTAATAAATGATTATTGATTATTTATATAAAATGGCTTTCTAGAAAGGAGAAGGGAGAGGTACATATTTGGTATTAAAGGAAATGTTAAAAGAGATCAGTCTATTTTTAATAATTCAGATGAGAGTCAAAGAATATCTAGAAAAAATATGCCTGTGTTGTACTCATGAGGTGTAGCTTTGACAGAGTCATCAGACAGAATTTAACACCTAGGTTGATATGGGCATTTGGGTAAAAGAATCATAATACAAGAGGACTTTTAAACTTTCAAATCTGGATGCCTGGGATATTGGATAAGCCAAGAAGTTAGGAAGAGAGGAAATTATAGGGAGGGAGAAAGATTATTTTCTTTTCTTTTTAGTTTTTCATAAAGACACTTTTAGCTAGATATGTAGGCAGAGTGTTGTGTGTATATGTTTGTGTGTTTGTGTGTGTGTGTGTGTGTGTGTGGGGGGGCAGAGATAGAGACAGAGACAGAGTCGGAGAAAGAAAAGATGACCTATGATTTCACTGGTATAAGGAATAATCTGTGAGAAAATGCCTTTTATCAGAACACATCAATCCCTTTTCTATAACTTACGCATAAGTTACTTGCCAACAGTCAAACAGCCATAATGTGTCAAATCCAAGTCAGCATGACCTATGACTCTGCTACTGGCTCTCCATTCATTATTTATTAATGCCTCTCAGGACAAATGTTATTGTTGTTGTTATAAAAAGAAAATGAAATGAAGTCTCAGAAAGCCTAAATAAGGCTTTACATATTATGTATATATACATATATATATATATATATATATATATATATATATATATATATATATATAGTCTACTTGTGTATGTTGGAAGGGAGAGGTTAAAATGATTTCTTTCCTCTTAACTATCTTGGCTCATGATAGCTGAGAAATAAGTTCCAGAAAAGAAGAGGTCACCTCATTTTGACATAAGGATGCTTTGTCTAAAACATGTTAATGAATAACCCAAAATGCTTCCCATTCACCCCTCAATGGAAAAAATAGTCTGACTTTTGCTTTGTAAATAATCACTTAAATATGTGTTGTATTCTTGAGACTTTGTGGGAAAACATCAACCAGTGCTGAATTATTTTAAACAATAGGAATAAACAACTTCAAGATGGTGTTTAGGAAACGACGAAGAAAGGCAATTTGGATTTTTTTTAAAAGCACAAGTCTATCATAGCAGCATAAAAATGATTTACAGGCTCATTCTCTGTGTACAAATGGAATGTCCCAATCAAACTGTTCTTTTGAATTCTGTAAGGGCATTTAGAACTGAAGGAACGATTTGGAATATGAATAGAGACAATTTAGCCATGCTGGCATGATAAAAACGTGACTTACGCACATCCAACTTGCATATGTCCCATCTATATGAACATTTGCCAGGTTCCTAAGCACTATGGCACATGCCTTACAAGAAATAGAATGGTTGCAGCAGTGGCTATGCTATTATGGAAAGAGTCAGTTTGGAGCCTGGTGCTGGAGTCCAAATACCCAGGTTCAAATGGTGGCCCTGCTGTGAACTATGTGGGTGACTTGGAAATGTGCAGGAATTTTTCCATGTTCATTTCTAGATTTGTAAAATGTAACTCTATTGCCTGAACTTATCACAAAGATTCAGATATAGAGATTGCAGAGAACATTTGATCCAACTCCTTCACTTGATAGATGAGGAAATTAATGTCTAAAAAAGTGAAATGCCTATATAGGTTCAAATGGGAAAGATGGAATCACAAGATCATAGATTTAGAGATGAAAGGAATAAGCAATACCATCCATCCAACCCAACCCTCTCATTTTTCAGATGATAAAACTGAAGCCCAGGGTGGGGTCTGACTTGCCAAAAGACATACAGATGAACTCAGGGCTTCTGATTCCAAATTTTTGTGACTTTCTTTTATACCACATTGTCAGCTTCCTATCTTGGAAGGTTATTGTGAGAACAACTGATGCAATAATATTGTGGAAAGTGCTTATAATCTGCAGAATGTCATATAAATGTCAACTATAGCTATTTCTATCAAAGAAGCAACTATTACTAACTTTGAGGAAACCAATCATCACAGGTCTCACTGCTCAATAAGTATGTAGAACTCAGGGCAATTTGACATCTGGCTGCAAGTCCAGGGTGCACCCCAAGGGGTACTCATAGTTCAGACCCCTGAAATCACTTTTTGGAAGAAAAGAACAATCAGACTGATGCGGATAGCAAAGTACTTGAAAACCCAGACCTCAATAGTCATGCAGAAATTGCAGAAAAGTAATCTCTGTTTCCATCTCTCCTTCTTGAACCAGCTTGATTTAAATCCATAGAATGATGAAGATCAATCTTTTTGCTTAAATATAGTACTTGAACTGAGTCCTTTGGTACAGAAAGGAACACACATATTTTCGCAGTCAAACCACATGTCTGTTCTTTTCCAACTCCCTAAATTCAAATTGTTTGTTTTCCCTGTTTTGTCAGATCAGGAATTCATCACTCAAAAAGCCACCAAAATGAATTTGCTAATGTGTACGTCTGAACATGTGAACCTTTTACTTGATACTCTCCAGTGGCTCCCTAGCACCTTCAAAATGAAATATATAATCTTCAGAAATTTTTATCTCCTCGCTGCCCAACCGCTTTTTACTTTTCCCTCCACACACTCTAACATACCAGTTTATTCATTGATGTGTACACATTTCATCTTATTTCAGCCTCATAATAACTCTGTGAGACATGTACTATTAATATTTTGTAGACCATAAGATCAGATAGTTGGAGATACAGAAACCTTAGACGTGATCCTTCTACCACCTCACCCCACTCCCAGCCCTTGTTCTCCTTTTAATGGAAAAAAGAACCTGAGGTTGAGTGAGTCCGTAGGGATAAGAGCTGGAAAAGACCTCAGCCCAGTTCAATCTCTTCATTTTATAGTTAAGAAAATTGGCTCCTAGAGAGTTGAAGTGACATATCCATTATCATTTTATTGTTATTAACAGAAATTCTTCTTATATAACATTCCTATAGAAAAGATTCGGAGACAAATGCTACCGAGGTTCATTGATTTTCAATTTTAAGTGGTCTACTGAGTTGCTTTTCATAGTAGAATAAAAATGTTGGGATATAAGTTCATCTTCTTTAGGCTCATGGAGCTTATTATTATTATTATTATTGCTATTGCTATTATTAGCACTACTACTATTATTAGGTGTGATCTCTCTTGGAAGTACTCAAATGGCAGTTTGACATTCATCTTGACCTCTTTTACCTAGAATCTTAGATTTTCTAATCTTATTCCTCAGTGTTTTCCCCCACCCAACCAGTCTCAAAAAAGTTTCACCCTATTCTAGACTGGAAACAAAAGAGCAAAAAAAATCACAATCTTAGAACCAGACCCGAGAATGAAGGTTCTTGACAAATAGCTTGCAGAATAGGTGGGAGAACCTCGAAAGAGAAAAAAATAGAATATATATATATATATAGCCTCGTTTTGTTTTTTTTTTCAAAGTAGGACAATGATGCCAGTAAATCTCATGAAGTGTTACACAGTTTGGGGCAACTTTTCCAATTCCCCACCTTCGCATTTCAGTAAATAACAATTTTAAAAAATATGGCACTTTTCACAGAAATGCTATCTCAATTGAACCAAGAGAGAAGGGAGATTGCATAGTCTGCTTCCTTCCAAAAGCACTATAGAGGTTAACAGAACAAATGCTGATGCTGGGAAGATTCTAATTCTATATTGCATAATCTTTCCATTCTGAATGCACCAGGACATAAGAAATAAGTGATATGTCGCCAGCGGGCCTTCGGACTGCTTTTAACACTAACTGACTTGACTGAAGAATTTGTGCTCATTTGGAAAGAGAAAGCCTTAAATGGTATGGATCAAAAGCATTTCCCACCCCCATTCTCAATCCCATCTCCTCTAACACAACCATTTTCTTCTCCGTTCTAAGCTATTTCCATATTTACTGGTTTCTTTACCAGGACCTTTCAAACTTCTTTCTTCAGTATTTTCATGATCAAACAGACAAGAAAAACTCGTTTTAGTCTAACTGAGGTGCCGGAGATGGTGGGATGTTTTCTCCCTAAACTCCCTGCATAAGGATTGATTTAGGTAGCTGTTTGGAGAATTTGGAAAAGGTCTCTCCAAGGCTGTCATGACTTCCCCTCATGTCTGCCAATTGACCAACTTTGAACTTAAGCTCCCTGAGGAGAAGATTTCTTCATTATTTTGTATTTGGCCTTGAGATCTCAAGCACAGATCTTGTTTAATAATATTTCATTGGGGTAAATAGGTGGTACAGTGCATGGAAAAGTGGAACTGGAATCAGGAAGACATCTCCATGAGCTCAAAGCTGACATACTAGCTATGTGACTGTAAGCAAGTCATTTAATCCTTCTTGCCTCAATTTCTCATCTGGACAAGGGAATGACAAATCACTCCAGTGTCTCTGTCAAGGGGTTGAGGGGTTGTGAAAAGTCAGATATGACTGAAACAAGTAAAATACAACAATAAAATTTTGTTGATTTGAATTAGGTTGAATAGGATGGAAGGGAATTAGGAATTTTATAAATATTTCATTGACTTGGGAATATTTACTGAGGTTCCTGGGGGGGGTGCCCACATTTGGCTCCATGAGTTTGAAAATGCAAGTCTAATGTACAATCATGTCTTCCTGTCTTGAGACCACTTCTCTGTCCTCTATGACATACTTCCTCTCCCCTAATTTTGCTACTTCCATATGAAATTCAAGTCACAGTGGCATAGTTGGGATAGAACTCATATTGGAGTCGGGAAGCTCTGTGTTTGAATGCTATCTGCTATATACTAGCTGTATGTCACTGGACACTTGGTGCCTTAGGAAATTCTCTAAGACTATAGTTATGTAGAAAGTGCTTCTCTCGCCCCGATACAGGTCTTTATCACCTCATTCTAGCACTGCTGCAATAGTCTGTTGGTTGGTCTCTCTATTTTATTAAAATCTCTCCTCATTCTTGTCCATCCTCCACTCAGCTGCCAATATGATCTAACCATGTCAACCCACCTCCACCCAAATTCATGAAGCTTCACTGGATCCCTATTGCCTTTAATATCAAATATAAACTCTTTTGTCTGGCTTTTACAGAGCTTCATAACTTGATCCCTTCCTATGTTTCCAATGTACTTATCCTTATTCCTCTAACTGGAAATCACATATTCAAAATTGGCAGTAATGAAAGTCATCTTTCAACAAATAGTCTTATTGATTTCTTCTGTCAATTCATCAGAGCACTAATTAGAAATTTCTGTTAGTAGAGAAAAATCATCAAACACCATGCTTGAATCAAGTAGAATGGACAATATCCTCCTTGGAGAGCAGAGATACAAGATCTGTATTGGTTATTGCTTGGCTAAATGGGAGAAAGTATTGGGGTAGAGATGAGCTCACATTAGGTTTTAATCTGGGTATTTCCTATTAGTACTAATTATTCTCGCTAACTAGACCCTAAGGTGTGTTGATTCTATAGTGTTGAGCACAAGATCACAGTTTCCCCTAGGTATACTTCTGCAATTCAACTGAAGTAATTATTTCTGTCTGTCTCTCTGTCTTTGTGTTTGTGTGTGTGTGTGTGTGTGTGTGTGTGTGTGTGTGTGTGTGTCTTTGTCTCTATCTCTCATATCCACTTTCTTGGTGGACTGAAATTTTCACTTGTTATCTCCTTGTTCCCCCTTTACATAGACATAACCACCAAAAGCTGTTGCTTCTGGTTTCCCAATGGATTTATGGGAACTGTAATTGTTGGGAACATTTATTGTTCAGGCTAAAATCAAATTTTATCAGTGTAGAATAGAATGGTGATCTATACTGAAACATGAGCTATTTTTTTTAACATTGGTATCATTTTCATCCTGCTTTTTCCTTGTGAGCACCAGTACGCAGTTCACTGTCTATTTTTGTGTCTGGGGAAGTTTTGCATTTTTTGATTTCATGTATATAAATATATATATATATATATATATATATATATATATATATATATATATGTCAAATTATTTCTTATCTAAGTCCAGCCACAGAAGATCCTTCTGGGTGGATGTCACCAGGAAAACAAAGATTTTATTCAAAAGTGATATGGTAGCAAGCAGAATGCCCCTGATATTAGCATTTCTGTTCACTCACTGTCTTCAACAGGATAAAATGAAGATTAATTTTGCTGCAGTCTAAGCCAGGAATAATACCAATGTTCCTTTTTTTTGCCTTGTTTCCCACAGTAAAATACAATAGGCACATTCTGGCAGCTTACCTTCTAAGTCATCTTGAGTATCCTCAAGACATTGGACACACACTTTGATTAGCTCTTGGCTTTCAATTTCTAGCCTATTTTTAAAAACTTTCTTGCTAATACTTTTATATTTCTGACACAATGTTGAGAAACATAGGAACAAAAGGCCATCAAACCAATTGCCAAACATCTCAATATACTCTTTGAATATTTAGACTTTACTTAGAAAGTTTGATAGGTCCATAGTGTCATCAGGATGGGCATTCATATTGTCAGTGCCAGTTGTGATTCATTCAAGTCTGCTCTTTTGGTATGCTTCCTCTCCACTCCTGTCCATAACTCCTCCAGAGAGGGAAGGAGGCATGGTTCCATGGAAAGACCATTGGGTTTTAAGATAAAAGACTTGGTTTAGAATCCCAGTTTTCTTACTTTGCCCAATTTGACCTGGTACCTTAGATTCTTTATCCATAAAAGAGGGGACTAAAGTAGATTATCTCAAATTGTTGTCAGGGGGGAAATTTGTCCAGACAAAAATTCGGGCAGAACATAAAAGGATTCATAAAAGACCATAAAAGACCAGCAAAATTTTGGCAACCAAAAAAGCTTATTTAAGTATTGATATCTTTAGCTAAGGGAAAGGAGGACTGAAGTAAAGGCAGGAAACCACTGATCCTTAATTAACCTAAACAATTTAAGTAACCTAAACCACCATGAGAGGTTGAGCAGTAAGGAAGGGTATAGGGGTATAAGGGGTTATTTGGGGATGACACTCCCCAAGAGTGGGCTAGTTTCCCAAAGGAAAAAGCAACTCAACCAAGGAGTGAGTTTTTTAAGGAGGATGTAGGAAATTATAGAGATGAGGTATTTAGGGATATGTAGATAAGGGGTGGTAGGTCAAAGATTTAATTCACCTGGTGTCCTTGCCAGGGAGGGACAAGGTGCTTTACTATAAGTTTATTGACCTCATCTCAATAACTTGAATAATAAGATACAAAGTTAGTACAGAGGGCACAGATCATTAACTTTATTTCCCTACCTTCAAAAGGTCTCTTTCCTTTTGAAATCTGTAGATCACCCAATACATAGGGAACTTCATACTGCTCTTTATTAAGATTCCGGCTAAAAGTGTGACATAGGGTCTGTTTATAGACTCCTTTACCTAATCCTAGAAGGTATATCAGAATCCATCTACTTCATCCCCCTCATTTTACAGATAAGGAAATTGATTACTATGAAGGTTCAGAAAACTGCCTAAAGTTATGAGTAAAATGCATCTAAGGCAACTTATGAACCCCAATCCTCAGATTCTAGTCCAGATATATAGGTATATATTACCTATAATATTACCAGTATCCTCTGTATTTTTCAGTTCACATATGCTATGAATGCTTTTCCCCAGACATCTTATACTTTTGCCATCATGGAGACAACCAGGAGGCTAAATGACTAGAGCATGAGACTTGGAGATAGGAAGAACTAAGTATACATCATGACTCAGATACATATTAGCCATGTGATAGTCTCAGTTTCTTCCTCTATAAAATGATCATAATAGTGTCATATACCTCATAGGGTTGTTGTAGGTCAGTCAACAAACTGTTTAAGTGTTAACTTTGTATGAAATATTGTGCTAAGGACAGGAATACAAAGAATGGCAAAAACAAAGTTCTGGAAGAGAAGACATCATGGCAACAATGTACATGCTATATATTGTATGGGGGCAATTTAAAAGGGAAGGAAGTAGAAGTTGGAAGTACCCAAGAAAGTCCTCTTGTAAATGATAGGATTCATACTTAGTCCTGAAGAAAAGCAAATAAGCCTGGAATTAGTGAAAAGGAGAGAGTGTATTCCAGGCTTGGGGTAGCCAGTGACAAAGAACTTGGAATTGGGAGATAAGAACAGGAAGACCAATAAGGTTAACTCTTAGAGTATGTAAAAGGGATTAGAGTATCGTTTATGAATGACTTTAAAAGTTCAACAAAGGGTGTTAAATTTGTTCCTTGGAAGTAATAGGGAGCCACAGGCATTTATTGAATAGGGAAATGACAAGGCTAGATCCACAGCGTTTCATCAATAAGCATTTGTTAAGTATTTGAAACTATGCTAAGTACTAAGGATACAAATACTAGTAAAAGGAATACATTCTTGCCCTCAAAAGGTTTACATTTTAATATGGCATGACAATATATTTAAAAAAAAAGATTTAAAAGGGTTTGGGGAAGAAAATATCTGAGTAGGGGCTTGATGGCAAAGTGCAGATAGTCCAGACTGTTTCCTTCCTTGTTACCAAGGAAATAATACCATGATATGGAATGAATTGAATTGAATTGAAGTGAGGGTGAGCTATGCAAAGTCTCCAGCTCACTTTCTCCTGCAAGTCATCTTGGTCAAACCACCACATATGAATCAGGGTGACTGGAGATGGTCCTGGAAGCAGTGGGAGACCTTGGACCTTTTTAAGTAAGGTCTTTCCCAAATCTCAATTTGACTGAGAAAAGGCCCATTCTGTGATTAAAGCTAGAGGCCAAGAGTGACCTCTTTTACCTAGTCCAACAAACAAACAAGCCAAAAAACTTGGACAGGAACATAGGATAATTAGCTAGGGGCTCTCTCAAAATGGAGGACTCAGAAAAGTCTCATTAGGGATTGGAAGTATGATCCAGATGAGAAGACCATGGGAATAAGGGAACTTTCATGGTTTTACAGTCATTAAATATTCATATAAATATTAACTAAGTTAGACAGCATTGGAGGGGACTTCAGAAACTGTTCAGTCCAACACCTTCATTTTACAACTGAGGAAATTTAGACTGAGAAATAATAAATGAGGGGGTTCATAGAGCTTGCTAGTGCCTGAGGCAGTATTTTCCTAACTTAATAAGCCCAGAAAAGGTATTATTTTTAATATTTTCAGAGATTGTTTATACTACCATTATGTAGAGTGACCATGACATAAAGAAAATAGGTGTGTTATTTTTTTTAAGATGTAACTAACTTATGCTATAGTGTAATTATCTTTACTATCTCCATCTAATGAGAACAATTTGTGCTTAAGACAATATTGACTTTAGATTGCAGTTTTCTCTAATATTCCTTATGACTGCTATCCCTTTTCCCCTTGTCTTAAACTGGTTGATACCTTTGCAGAGAATAAGCAAAACAATCATACCTGACCATCATTATCATCCAAGTGGAAAATGATCCAAGTGGTTGTGGAGGGTATTATTTAATATATTAAAATGTCACAGCATTTTAGTTTTCAAATGGACCAGGAAATAGTTGGATGTAGCTGTCAGACCTTGCTAGGAATTCTATTCCAGAGGGCTTCAGTGTTGCAATTAAAGCATGTTTGGTCTCTTGTTTCTTTTTTTGATGGGCCCCCAGAGCTCCCTGAATGATGATGCAGTCCCATCTCAGAACTCATATGATGGAACATTCCTCATTTCTATGAGATCAAGGCAAACCCCTAAAAACAGGCGATTGTGGTGCTAAGCTTCAGGGAGGCTGATGCCATGGATAGCAAAACATGCACGTCTTTCTCCTTAGAGTGTTGGGCAGCTGCTTTTATCCACTTCAGCTGTCTTTTTTTTAAAAATCCCATCCTCCACATAAGGGCTGGAGCTGATCTCAAGGGCCTGGGAAAATGAAAAAATTCTCACACTGTGATAGAAAAACACTGTCAAGACACGAGACTTGATGGCAAAGCATCATGCTCTCATGTAGAAGCATAGACAAGGTGAAAGGAAATTGGGCTGTTTGGGATAAAGAAAAACAAGACAGAATTAAAACTGAAGAGAAAGCTGGCATCCTAGAGCTTTGGGAATCTACCTAAATTCTTTCATTATTCAGAAAGATGTATAATTTAGTTGGAACATTAGATAAGGGGTAGCAGCTGGTAGTCAGGAAGAAATGGGTTCAAGTCTTGCCTGGCACATAGCAGTTGTGTGGCCATAGACAAGTTTCTTAACTTCTCAGTGTTCCAGAGAGGATGATATTCAGAGTTAATGCAAATATGCATTGATGGAGAGTTTTAGTACCTGGAATTCATTAAACCAATGAAATCCCAGTGCCAAATTGAAAGAAAAATAATCTTGATATATATTTTAGGAAACCCAGGTAGTTCTTAGGAAGCATTAATGTCTGTGTGCAACTTATAATTTAGAGCTAAAAATATTTGTGTTATGAATTCCTTTGGTAATCCAATGAAGTTTCTGGACTTTTTCTCAGAAAAGTGATCTTAAATGCACAAAATAAAATTCACAGGATTACCAAAGAAACCAATTATAATGATATATGTGTGTATATATATATATATATATATATATATATATATATATATATATGGGGTATAAATGTATACACATATTTATCAGACTGAAAAGTGGTTTATTACAATACCTGTGTTTATGTATTATATATGTATGTATGAATATAAATTTTTGTTGTTAATCAGTCATTTGGGTTGTGCCCTACTCTTTGTGATCCCATTTGGCATTTTCTTGGCAAATGTATAGGAGTGCTGTGCCATTTTCTTCTTCAACCCATTTTATGAATGAGGAAACTGAAGCAAATGAGATTAAGCATCTTGCCCATGTTCATATAGCCAGATAGTGTCTGAAACTGGATTTGAATTCAGAAGAAGCCACTGTACTATCTAGCTGTCCCCAAATCACCCAATGAAATATTATTGACTTTGTACCATTAAAATTTTAAATTTAAAATTTTATATAGATTTGGAATCATAAGACATAGAATCAATCCCATTTCTGTGATTTACCTATAAGGACTTGGTCAAATTATTTAGACTACCCGAACCACAGCTTTTTCTTCTCTAAAATAAAGGAGTTAAACTCAATCACTTAAGAGTAATGTTATCATATTATTTTGGGTATTCATATCTATATTCCACTTGAGATACTGACAGTTTACATCTCTTTACCTGTGTATTTGTAGTGTCTTTCACGATTGTGTAAGATTTAAAGATAAATTTAATGGAAGAACCTGATTTCAAATTCTTTCTTTCTGAAACTCACTAGCTGTGTGGCTTCAGCTAAGTCACTTAATTTCTCTGGGTTTTGGCATCTTTATCTGTGAGATGAGGAGCAAGATGTAAGTGGTAGACTTGGATTAGAAGACCTCTCACATCCCTTCCACTTCTGAATCTGTGATTCTGTGCAATTTTGTGTAATTTATTGACCTTTGAAAGCATTTCCTTAATGGTAATTAAATAAGATGATTATTAAAATTTGAAATATTATAATTAAAATGGAAATGCTAAATTAATTTAGATTGTCTGTTTCTTATTCCTATGACCCTTTGTCCATGGTTTTGGTGGGAGTGTAATGCTATCAGAGCTTGCAGATGTGAAGAAAGCCCTGATATCACTTAAAAGTAATGTTATCATATTATTTTGGGTATTCATATCTATATTCCACTTGAGATACTGACAGTTTACATCTCTTTACCTGTGTATTTGTAGTGTCTTTCACGATTGTGTCTTGAGACTCACGGAAGATACTTTACTGTATTTGTGCCAGCTGATTTGCTCCTGTATCTCAACCATGTAAAAGTGAAAAATGTCAAACAAAACTATAGACTTTTTGATGGAATGCTTTTAAAATTATTATTAAATTATAAAAAAAGACTAGGTTTCAAAAACCTATCAATATACATGAGACTGCTCTTTAAGGCAGAAAAGGTCCTTGAATTGTAAAATATACTGGGGAAAAAGTTTGTCAAAACAAATTTTATCTCATTAGCATCTAAGGCACAATTTTGGAATCTTTTTAACAAAGGGGAAAAGGAAAGAAGGAGAAAAAAGAAGAAAAAAGAAGGAGAAGAAAAGGAGAAGAAAAAAGGAGGAGAAGAAGGAGGAGAAGAAAGGGAGAAAAGGAGGAGGAAGGAAAGTCAATATTATCTTTAGGTTGCTGGGGGGGAGAGGGGAAGGACCTCATAAGCCATCATTTTTGTTCTGTGGATAATGGCTCAACAGCTATAATCCCCATAACTATTGACCTGTTTGACTTAGCTCAATGAAAAAGACTACACTTTAAATGAAGTGAATATTTGAAAATGTATGGAGATGGCATTGCTGGATACTCTCCAGGCTTCTGAATTGGATTAATAAACATTTTCCATCTCCATTAATAGCAGAGCATGCAGATGCCAACCTAAGTCAGGGTTAACTATAAGAATGACTTTCCAATAAATAGGTCTTATTAAATGCTCGAGTGAGTTATAGAAGGAGGTGGCAGTATTATTTTTTGCTTATTATTAAAAGCAAATAGAATTTCATGGTGATGTGATGACAAATAGAACTGAAGACAGGATCCATTTTGTATATAGTTTGTATGTGTTTACATAGGCAAATGTTGTATGTTTACATATGGATATTTATATTCAGATACATGTTAAATATTTATGCTTATACACACACACACACACACACATACACACACACACAGGTACATGATGTCTTCTCCATTAGAATGAAAACCATTCAAGTGATTGCTTTATTCTTGTTTTCATATCCCCAGCTCTTAACACAGAACCTAGGACATAATAGATCATTAATAACTGTCCATTTGGTTATATCTTCAAAACTGCTTTTCAAAAGACCTTCTAGTTTTCTGAAAGAAGGAGAGGGGAGGGAGAACAAGCATATATTATATGCCACTGTGCTAATACTGAAGATGCAAAAATAAGCAAATAATACAATTCTTGACTTTAGTGAATTTACATTTCATTAGAGGAAGACAAAAACACAATGGTGTACTGGAAAGGAAAGCTGGGAATATGGAGCAGTCAAATAGTGAGTTGAACTTGGAGTGAAGTGAACATGACCAGTGCCCCTTAAGAAATATCTATGCCAACTCACAACTAGATCTCAAAACACAGAGTTTACTTTTCTACGTGACCACATTAATGGGATAGTTGGTTTTTTAAAATCTCTTGTGGTACTCATCAAGTACATAAGGACATAGACAAGATAGCTAATACTCAATGTCTAGAGAAATCTGGGGAAGCCCATATTAGATGAAGAGAAACTTTTGAGTCTAGAACAAAGGTGTTTTTGTGTAAATATAGTTATAGCACACCAAGAAAGTGTGCACAGTGATGAGATTTTTTTTCCCCTGCACCCTGATGAAAGTTGATGTTTGGGAAGAAGACTAGATACTTACACTGGAAAACAAAAACATGTTTAAATCCCACCTTAGACACCTAGCTAGCTATGTATCCCAGGGTCATGTCATTTCCCTCCCTACATTAAAATTTCCCCAAGTGTAAAATGATTAGATTGCATGTGAAGGTTCCTTTCAGGCCTAAATTTATGATCCCATTAATTTTCCTGGGAAGAAAAGGGAGGTTGTTTAGATAGAAAGGATTGAGGAAAGCAGTAAGTCTTTGAATGTGTGTGTCCTTGTGTGTGTTAATATGTATACAAATTTATACAGAGATATTTATACACATGTATAAATGTATATGCATGTGTGCCTGTGTGTATCTATTTGTAAGTATATATCTCTGTGTGTATACTCACACACATGTCTTATGAAGCTTTTAAGTGATCACTGTGTGATCCTGGGCCAGTCACTTTTTCTCCTTTTCCAGTTTCTTCATATGCAAAATATAAGAGTAGATTTGATGTCTTCTGAGGTCTTTTCTAACTTTAAAGCTACAATCAAATAAATTTGAGGATAGATAAAAGGAAGCATTACTTTATACACTCATTCAATTAAAAAAATGATTGTGAACTAGAAAACTCACTATCTATGAAGTACAATAGAATGAAATGCAAAAAATGAGGCATGTCTGTGGTCATGTAACATTACCTTAGGATGACCTGGCTCTGAAAAATCTCTCTAACAACTTATTCTGATTAAAGGTTTTATAATAGCAACTAGTTTCTTAAATTATTAGCAGTAAGCCCAACTCTTCCTCTTCCCCAGTTCTCCTCACCACACATCATTTTTACAAATTAGTAAAATTATCACCATGATGCGTGGTCATAGGAAACTATCTCCTTTTCCCTGTCTAAGGTGCTGATGGGGGATTTGCTGCTCTCTACTGCTACCTCTGGCCATGAGGCTGTCACACACCCATGATCGCTCCAAAAGTTTTGGGTTTCTCATCTAAATAGTTAAACAGAGGTCTTCTGTGGCTCCATGATTTTTAAACAGTCACAAACCGAAAAGCACTTTGATAAATTGAGATAAATTTAGAAGTTGGTTCAATTCAATAACAAACATTTATTCCCTGCCTACTATGTGCTGTTAAGATGATAGTTGAAAGCTTATTTAACACAAGATCTATTAGGGCTATTACAGAAAATGTAGTCAGCACCAAGTGCTACTTTAAAGGAAAACACTTTCCCTGACTCAATGTGTATAGCTTTATATCAATAAACTTCCACTCAAGTCATTTGCAGCTTCCTCATCACTGTGGGGAGGTGACCCTGAGTTTGTAAATAAAGAAATATAAAGTTTAGTTGGTCCTGTGCTGTAAAATCTTACCATAACGACTCTGAAACTAAATTTATGATTGTTTTTGTCTGAGAATTGGCCTGACTAAGTTTGGAGAAGCTCATTGATTACCTTTTTTGATACAAGTTAGTGACTTTATTTTTGGTCACAGGAACTCTCAAAGACCATCTACTAAGTCACAGAGCTGTTGCAATTTATATTAGTGGAAGGAATGCCCATCTCTGATGAAACTGTTCTTATAGTAGTGAAGTATCAATAATTTATAAAATGTGGCACAATGCATTAATATGACATGAATAGCTGATGAGAGTGGGAATCAGTAATAAAACATCATTGGCGATAACTCCCTGTATCTATATATAGCCTTCCTTATATTTACTACTTTTAACTATATGCTAGCAGAAAAATAAATGCTATTGAAAAGTCCTTTCACTTGTGTCCTATAATTTCTCCAAATTTGATCTTCCAAGAGTCCCATTTCTATAACCATAGGCATGATATAGGCACTATAAATAACACTGGTTCTAGAGTCAGAAATGCTGAGTTCAAATCCCAGTTCAAATCCCAAATCCCCAAAAACCAAGCCTTGGGAAAGTCACTTGACCTCCATGGATCTAAATTTTCTCATTTGTAAAATGGAGGTGTTGAGTTAGGTGGACTTCTGTTTCCTTTCCAAATCTTGCACTCTCATCTCCGACTCTGGATCAGGTACCTCATATTCAGTCCCAAACTCCCAAATTCCTTCGGTGTTTGTCAAAAAATCTAACCCTTTATGATTTCTCTCTCATCACATTCAATTTGGATCAATGCGTAGCATGGAAACAATATAAAGACTGGCAAATTGCTTCTGTGGGGGATGGGGAGAGGGATGTAAGATTAGGGGAAAAATTATAAAACTCAAAATAAATAAAATCTTTATAATTAAAAAAAGAAATTGAATCTTTGAGAGGAACCATTTCATAAATCTAGAGTAATGTTTATTTTATGAATTGATTCAGAGAACTAGTACAGAAGGCCATATGGAATCAATTAGCACGAATCTCCCCTCATTGTGTTTCTTTTTTGTATTGGTGCAGAGGTTTTTCCAGTTTTCTTGTCCAGGGATAGAGAAGGATTTTGCAAACTAAAAAGGGTTGGAAAGTTTTTTAACATTTGAGAGGTTTTTGTCCACTTTCATAGGACACATTATTCAACAGAAATATTGGCCAAATGATTTCTCATTTGCATTAAAACATATAAAAGGATGGATATTATTCATATTATGCTAATATTCCTGTCCTTTTGCATATCTCCAGATGCCTTCCAAAATGGTGATAGTACATTTGAGACAGAAACATTTTTATCTGGGTTTGCTTCTACCATGGACCCTAGCCTAGCTGGTTTTTGAAAATGGACACAAACCAATCAGTCCCTCCTATGAAAATGTCAAAAATCATCCTTCCCAACTGTGAAATGAATACACTGACCTTAATACAAATGCACAAATAAATAAATATTCTATCACTTCCAAGGACTAGAGCTGCCACCCTCAGATTTCTTCACTTACAAACTTGACAAGGTTGACATTCTTAAGAGAAAACTTCTCCCTATCTCCCCACCCACCAGGTTAGAGGCTGATAAACATACTTCAAACTTACTATTATGAACTTACTTTAGAAAGCAGCCTTGACTTCAGTTGTCTGTCAAGAATGGTTTACCATGAAGAGAACTGTTTCAAGAAGGGGTTATTAACTTTTCTTGTGTCACAAATCCCTCTGTCATTCAGCTCTATGAATCTTAGTTTTCATATCTACAAAGTGAAAGTATTTGACTCCCTACATCTGTATGTGTGTGTTTGTGTATGTATGTATGTATGTATGTGTTAATGTGTGGTTTGTGGTTTGTGAGCCATCCTTAGAGATCCTCAAGTGGAGACTGAAATATCTTTTCTTATGGAAATCTCAAAGAAGATAGGTAGGTAGATTAGATAAAATGATAGGCAGAATGAGAGATAGATGTATAATTTTATATATCTGATCTATCTATATTCTGTACAGTGAACTTTATCCTTTAAACTAGAACTGATTCATGGTTCAAATATATCCCTTGAAAGCTGTGCCTATATATAGAGATAGAGATAGAGATAGAGATAGAGATAGATATCAAGATAGATGATATAGATATAGATATAGATTTAGAGATAGAGATAGATTTAGAGATAGAGATAGATATGTATATAGATATAGATATAGATATATAGATGGATGGATAGATAGATAGATAGATTACTATATAAACATATATAGACATATGTACATTTTATAGTACATGGGGCTTCTAAGTCACCATAAAACTTTTAGAATTTTGTGAGTGAGTAAAAGAGATAATAGACTCCTCCTGTTAATCAAACATACTATGGAAAACATTAGGATTTAGCAAAGTTGAAGTAGATGCCATTTGTTTTGAGTGCTTTCAGTCTTCTGGCTCACTTTTTTTATTCTTGGTGATATTCCAGGTTCTCCTTCTGCACAGAAGGTCCTTGTGCTCTATCCCGTTACCTCTTTTGTATCTAAATCCTACCAGGATGAATTCTAAAATTCATCTAAATTGAGGAATGAATAAATGATGATAACCTTCTTCTCACTTAGACTCAAATTCTGGAAGGCCATCTTGGACTCTCTAGTTCACTTCTCATATCCACTTAGTTACCAATTATTATTTATTCTCTACCTGGGATGATGATCCCTTCCTTTTGCTTTCATTGACACCACAGTGCCTGCCTTTATCATATCTCCCTGATTTAGGAGCTACTTGACTATTTCTCCTATCAGTAATCTCTCACCTTTCCAACGGTCCTTGCACATCTCTACCAAAGAATATTCTGATGAACAAATCTGCTCAAAGAAAACTGGATTTTTAATGAAAAGATCTGAATTCCAGATCTGTTGCTTGCTACTTTGTGATCTTGGACAAGTTACATCTCAGGATCTCAGTTTTCTAATCTATAAAATGAAGGATAAGTGATCTCTGAGAACCCCTCCATCCAGAAATCTTGAGATATATGTATTCTAGTAACTCCCCATATAACCTTTATTTTAAAGAAAGGTTTTTATTTATTTTGAGTTTTACAATTTCCCCCCCAATCTCACTTCCCTTCCCCCAACCCCACAGAAAGCAGTTTGCTAGTCTTTACATCATTCCTATAGCATGGATTGATCTACGCTGAATGTGACAAGAGAGAAATCATATCCCTAAGGGAGAAACACATAGTATGAGATATAGCAGAATTACATAATAAGACATTTTTTAAAAATTAAAGGTAATAGTCCTTGGTCTTTGTTCAAACTCCACAATTCTTTCTCAGGACACAGATGGCATTCTTCATCACAGACACCCCAAAATTGTGTTTGATTGTTGCCCTGTGGGTATGAGCATGTCCATTAAAGATGTTCATCACTTCCATGTAGCTGTTAGGGTGTACAAGGTTCCTCTGTTTCTGCTCATCTCACTCAGCATCAGTTCATGCAAATCCTTCCACACTTCCCTGAATCCCCATCCCTCCTGGTTTCTAATAGAACAATAGTGTTCCATCACATACATATACCACAATTTGTTAAGCCATTCCTCAATTGATGTACATTCCCTCAGTTTCCATTTCTTTGTCACCACAAACAGAGCTGCTATGAACATTTTTGCACAGGTGATGCTTTTGCCCTTTTTCATCATCTCTTCAGGGTATAGATCCAGTAGTGATATTGCTGGATCAAAGGGGATGCACATTTTAATTGCCTTTTGGGCATAATTACAAATTGCTTTCCAGAAAGGTTGGATGAGTTCACAGCTCCACCAACAATGTATTAGTGTCCCAGATTTCCCACATCCCTTCCAATATTGATCAATATCCATTCTGGTCATATTGGCCAGTTTGAGGGGTATGAGGTGGTACCTCAGAGATGCTTTAATTTGCATTTCTCTAATAATTATTGATTTAGAGCAATTTTTTCATATGATTATGGATTGCTTTGATTTCCTCATCTGTAAATTGCCTTTGCATATCCTTTGACCATTTGTCTATTGGGGAATGGCTTGTCTTTTTATTTTTTAAATTTCACTCAGTTCTCTGTATATTTTAGAGATGAATCCTTTGTCAGAAACACTTTGCATAGACAAAACCACAGTAACCAAGATCAAAAGAAATGTAAATTGGGAAACAATTTTTCTCCATATAACCTTAATAAACATATACCTTATTATGCCATTCAAAGTTCTTCATGACCTGACCCAAACCTGTCTTTTATTCTCATTTCATTTGATTTAACCTTCACGACCTCAATGTTAGGTCAAAATGTACCACTATTCTAATGCATTCTTACATTGTCTTTTCCTACTTGCCATCTCCCATGACTAGTATGGATACCTCCCATATCTCTTGTTGAAATCCTTTCCTTTCTTCCAGACCCAGCCTATTTTTACAGGAGTAGAGAGTATAAGCTAAAGGAATATGACTTTAAATCTGGCTTCCCAACTCTGCTTCTCCGGGCTAGAAATCAGGTCTCCACACTACTTCCCAGTCTTCTCCATACCACACTCTTTACATTCTATTCATCATCTTCATCTCTACATCTTCCCCTGCAAACCCAAAGCTTGGCTTCCACGTCTCCTGACTCTCATAGCTGAATTTTGCCTTATAGTGCTAGGAACAGAGTTTCCGTGGAACTCCCTAGTCATGTCCATACCATGCTAATATAGATGTATCCTTCTTCCATTTTATATATTGCCTTCTTGCATTAGAATAGAAACAATTTGAAAGCAGAATCTTCTTTACTCATGGTTATATCTCATTCTTAGCATTTTAACAGTTACTGATTCAGAGTTAGCATTTAATTTATATCTATATATGTATATATGTATGTCTTTATTTGTATGCATGTATGTACTGAATTTTCTAGTATATACCTATGTACATATTTATCTTCTATTTATCTCTTGATATAACTAGGCATACATGTATTTTTGTATCATCTATGCATGCAACTATTTACTTATACACTCTATCTTTCCATCATCTAACTAGCCAAACATCAATCCATTTCTTAATCTATTACCAATCACTTAATTTTCTAAAAATCAGTCCAGGGTATATATATATATATATATGTCTGTATGTGCATAGAGGGGTTGAGTCGGGATCTTTGTGGGGCTGATAATACTATAATACATAGGTGACTCTAGTTGCAAATATGTATGCACACATGAATGTATCTACATGTAGTTTGTATATACAAACATTTCTACATATTCATATAATTTGTTTATGTGTACACACCTATATTTCTATGCATGTATGTACATTCATATACATACCCTATGTATGTACATACACACAGATAAATATAAACATGTGTATTGGGTACATATATAACTCTCTATCTCACTATCTTTCTAACTCTCTATCGTTTATCTATCTCTCTGTCTATTTGTCTATCTATCTATCTAATGCTCTTTCTATCATCTATCTCTCCCTACCTATCTCTCTATCTACCTATCTCTCTCTGTCTCTATCTAACTCTCTATCTCTCTAGCTCTCTATATCTATCTACCTACCTACCTTTCTTAACTCTATCTCTCTAACTCTATCTATCATCTCTCTATCATCTCTGTCTATCTATACCATCTACCTATCTCTCTATCTCTATCTCTCTCTAGCTATCATCTCTCTATCTAAATCTCTATCTCTCTTTCTCTCCCTATATATCTAGCTATCATCTCTCTATCTCTCTCTATCCCTCTATCTAATTCTTTCTATTATCTATGTATCTATGTATCTATCTATCTATCTATTTATCATCTATCTGTCTATCTAATTCGATTCTACATAAACCTATTTTAAGAGTTCAGATACGGCCAGAAAGCAATACTCAAAGGGCCAAGGTGGAAAGGTGCCAAAATGGTTTCTGTCTGAACAGATGAATTTTTAAATTCAATAATAGGAAAAGCTACTAAATCAAGCCTTTTTAAACCTCCACTAAAAACAACCCTTTTTTTTTTTAAAACTTCAGTAAACTAATTTTGTAAACTGCTCCTGAGCCTTCTGGTTTTTTCCTCCTTTTATTTTTTTTCCCTTTAACTTCTAGCTTTATGCAGTTGTTTATGGAGGGAAATAAAAGATGTATTTGGCATTTTCCTTTCTGCCAGTCCCTTCTTCCTCACATTGCAATTTTAATTTGATCACCAGTTATGAAAAGGGAACAGTAATCCTGGGGAAAAGAGCATAGTTCTAGGCCATAGCATTGGGGTTTTTTTCTTTTTCTTCTTCTTTTTTGTATTGCTTCTAGAATTGAGGGTTTTTGTATTCTCCTAGGACCCTGTAAGTCCTGAGTGAGAGGAATGAAGGTGGTGGGGGGGAATTAATCAGATGACCATTAGGCTTAGGGAAACTTATCATAATAGGTAGAATGGCTACTGACAATAGTTCTGAATTACTGAGAGAGATATAGGGAGGGTAAGTTAAATAAGATGAGAATGGGGATTTGCCAGTGTTCCCATGTATTGTGCCCCAAACTGTGAGTTTCAAGGAGGCAGAAGGGATGCTGTGGTAAACTTAAAAGAATGTTGAGCATAGAATCAGAAATGAAAATGACCTAGATTTGAATTCTACCTCAAACACTCATGATGTGTTCATGGGCAAAGAAATCATTTAGTTTCTCTGAACCTCAAATGGAGATAAGTATAAATGTAAGTATTTAGCAGAGTTTTTATAGGGATTAAATGAGATAATGTATGTGCAGCAAACACTAAATATTTCCTTCTCCTTAGCAAAAGGCAAAAGATTCCATCTCTTTCCCCTCTTTTTAAAGAGCTTTCATAAAGAACCCTATGGATAATTTAATATCTATTCTAAAGACTAGAATAGGAGATGGGAAAAGAAAGTCAAATTGATCAAATGTAAAAGTCTCCTCTTCTTCCTCTCCAAAAACAAACAACTAAGCAAGCAATAACTACCAAGAAACATTGATCCAATTATGACATATCACACTGACACTTGGAGGGTTATACGAATGAATCATCATAAGTATTTGTGAATTTGACAACAGAAATCTCATTGGACTGCTACAAGAATGGAATAATCACGGATGGCTAGGTGGTACAGTGGATAGAGCACCAGCTCTGGAGTCAGGAGTATCTGAGTTCAAATTCAGCCTCAGACACTTAATAATTACCTAGCTGTGTGGCTTTGGGCAAATCAGTTAACCCCATTGCCTTGCAAAAATGTTATAAAATAAAAAAAGGAAGAGAGCATTAAAGAAGACTGGTAAAGACTTTTTGCTGAAGGTGGGGCTCTAGTTGAGATTTAAAGGGAGCCAGGGAAGTCTGGAGGCAGAGACGATATGGGAGAAAGTTCCAGTCATTGGAGATAACCCAAGAAAACACATGGATTTGGGCAATGGAGAATCTCGTGTACACAATAACAGAGGCCAGGGTACACAAGTCAGGTTTCAGAAGGTTGGAGGCTCTCTTGTCCACAGATTTGTCTTTAAGCTCGGTTCAACAAGAAGCCCTAGGGTGGTCTCTAGTGTGGTGCAGGAGATGGAAAACTGGTCCCCTAAAAAGGAAGGAAATGCCATTTGCAGGAGAAAGTCAGAACTGTAGATACCCACAAAGGAGGCAAAGCTACAGAGAACGAGTGATGACTTTCTAGGCATGCCTCTTTGACTATAAAAAGAGAAGTCTTTTGGAGAAAAGTTGAACAGGAATTTCTCATGACAATATAACTCAGTAACTCATGAAAATATATATTCTGGGGGAAGATTTACTATTTAAGTTAAGCTATTTTAAGTAAAAGAGAAAAATCTGGATTTTCTCATTATTATTGCCCAAAACAGGACAATACAGAAAATTACAAAAAAACTGTGATGATCTTTGAAGGAAGGGTTTTCCAAATGGGAAAAGGGCTACCATGATTCTTAAATAATATATCCCCTCTGTATCTATTCATTTATAAAAACAAAACCAAACAAAACTTTTTTGTTAGTGTTTTTTGCCTTATAAGAGTTTTCTGGTGACTGACTTTGTATAAGCAGCAGAAACCAAAGTTCTCGGATGATCTGGGTGGGGACCATAAGCCAGAGAAGTTGGAGGGCTCCCAAATGTACCTCTGAAAATGTGTCACTAAAGAGTGTCTGACAAAAGGGTAACATATGTAACTCAGCTTGTAAACCTTAAATTCTATGTAGATATCACGTATTATTAATCAAAACTTTCTTATAAGCAACTAAAATTGGATGGTTTATTCCTTCATCAAACATTTATTAAAGGCCTATTCTTGTAAATGGGCAAAGCGCTCTCTCAGCTCTTGGGAGAGCCACAAAGGTAAATAATGTATACTTCCCGCTATCATACAACTACTAATTAAATAGAGACTAGGATATGGGCACAGAAAACTATACAGCAATATTGAAGATGAAAAGTACATAAGAGGAATAAACAGTATGTTATGAGAGTTTCAATTTAAGGTTCAGTTACCCAGTTTGTTTTCCCAAGATACAATTCTTTTTTTTTTCAAGGTACAGTTTTCACCACACCACTCGGATTCTTCAGGAGCTCGCTATTGTCTCTGGAATCAAATACAAACCCCTTCGTCTGTCACCCCAAGTCCTGATTGCAAACCTACCTTCCCAGTTTCATTTTACATTATTTCTCTTCATACACTACATTTAAACTAAACTGACTTAATGGTATTGAAATGCAGAATTTGAAATGCAATGCACCTTGGCATCCACCTAGTTTAACTTGTATTTGAAAAAAACAATACCTACCACAATCTTTAGTCTTTTAACTTACTGCCCCCCCCCCAATTAAATCTTTCAACTCCTGCTTACATACATTTCATCCACTCAAGTCCAGTCATCAAGTATATATTTAGAACGTGCTCTATTGGGAGGGGGTATTATATTTACTCTTAAATCAGAATGTTTTAGTAATGTATTAAAAAAAACCATCATTTGTACAAAAACAAAAATAAATATAATAAAATAAAAAAAGAACCTGCTTTATTACAAGCTCTTTGCTAATCACTGAGTATTCAAAGAAAGGCAGAAAACAGTAAGTTCCTACTCTCAAGGAACTTATGATCTAGCTGAGGGACATACTGTGTAAGCAATTATGAACAAGCAAGATACATACAGGCTAGATTGAGGCTAATCCCAAAAGGAAGGCATTAGGAGTGGCTAGGTGGTGCAGAGGATAGAGCACCAGCCCTGGAGTCAGGAGTACCTGAGTTCAAATTTGGCCTTGGACACTTAATAATTACCTAGCTGTGTGGCCTTGGGCAAGCCACTTATAACCCCATTGCCTTGCAAAAACCTAAAAAAAGAAAAAAAGAAAGAAAATATTAGCATTAAAGAAGACTGGTAAAGACTTTTTGCAGGTGGGGCTCTAGTTGAGACTTAAAGGGAGCCAGGGAATTCAGAAGGCAAAGATGATATGGGAGAAAGTTCCAGTCATTGGAGATTACCCAAGAAAACACACTTGGGCAATGGAGAATCTTGTGTACACAATGGCAAGGAGGCCAGGGTCACTAGATCTCTGAGTTTATCGAGGACAATATGGTATCAGAAGACTGGAAATGTAGGAAGAGAACAGGTTACAAAGTACAGTAAAAGTCACACAGGGGGACCTTATATCTGAACTTGCTGATAATGGGGAACCACAAGGGCATATTGACTAGCAGGATGACCCATATTTTTAGAAAATCAATCTGACAGTTGAGCAGAAGATGGAGTGGAGTGGGGAAAGATTCTTCCCTGCCCTTTGTTTGAGGCTCACCTCATGTTCTATCCCTTCCATGAAGCTCACCCTGATTTGAGTAGAAGGAATCCTCTCCTTTCTCAAATTTGCCCAGATCAGAAATGAACATTTTTTCACGTGTCATGGACCCCTGGGTAGTTTGGTGACATTTTTAGTTCATTTCTTAGAATAATGCTTTTAAATGCACTAAAAAAATACATAGAGTGACTAATGAAATTTAAATATCAAAATATTTTCCCAGTAAGATCATGGAGCTCAGGTTAAGAATTACTGTCCTGGAACATTTTGTATCTCCTCTTGCTGTCATGCTGTTCAGCATTTTGTTTTGCTCTATGTTGTTTATGTTTAATGTCAATATTGAAAACTGTTTAAAGGAAGGGACCTATTATTTTCATCTTTGGATTTCTAATGCCTCACCATAGCTAAAGAACAAATAAGTGTTTGTGAAATGGAATTGGAAAATCATTCCTGGAGAGAGATTGCTTTCATAGAAGAGATGAATTGCATCAGGATGGGTAGAATTTCAACGACTAGAGATGAAGGGGTGGTTGCAGAAATATTGTGGTAGGGAATAATATGAACAAAGGAGAAAGAACTGAAAAGCAAGGGAAGTGACCCTGTGAGGTTGAATGGTCTGCTTTAGCTGGAGCAATCAGTACATGGAGGGTTGATGGTTTAAGGTTATTTTCTACTCAATCAGGCAAAGCTTCTCTTTAGCTCTTACAGTCATCCTGAAAACACTGAGCACAGGATTTGTTTCATTCTTTGTATTTGTATCACCAGTACCTCATGTGGTATCTGACACAGTGAGTCCAATAAATTCTCATATGCAGACTGTCGAAATTTACTCTTATTGTACCTTGTAAATTTAACCTTATAATTAACTCAGTAAATGAGCAACTTTTCAAATTTAGTTACGACTCCTGTTTTTTGCTATTTTGAACAGACCAGGCTAAACATCTATTCCATCGATCATCTTTGCTCTGTGAACTATAGATTTCTATATCCAAGGACTAACTTTTGGCCCAACAAAAAAAGTAGTCAAAGTATGACAGAACAAATTGTTTCACCATTTTGGGAGATGAGAGCTTGTGAATAGACTGAAATATTACCCTAACCTGAGGAATACTCTGATTTTCCTTTCTATGCCCTTTCACACTGCCCCTTTCTTTCACTTTCCCTACTATTCCCTCTCTTCCTTTTTTTTTAGGTTTTTGCAAGACAATGGGGTTAAGTCCCCAAAGTCACACAACTAGGCAATTATTAAGTGTCTGAGGCTGGATTTGAACTCAGGTCCTCCTACTCCAGAGTCGGTGCTCTATCCACTGCACCACCTAGCTACCCCTCCTCTCTTCCTTTATTAACCCCAGAAAAGTGGGGTTAAGACAAATAGAGTTTTATAGACTAGAACATCAAAAGTAGTCATCAACCTAGAGGCATACTCCTTGTACTTCCACACTTGTGCAGCCTTTGGTTCTCCACTAGTCTTTAATTACATGGCCCAATCGCTTTGTTCCTTTGCTTGACCCCTAGAAAACATTAGCTGACCTCTTTACCATCAACCCTATGTCTATCACCCACAGTAGTATCCTGTCATCTCATTAACCTTATGATGATGTGATCTCAAAGAAGACTATGACATTAGGGAGGTGATGCCATGACAAGCCATCTGGATCCAATGGCCAGAGATGAATCAGGATAATTAGAGATGGCCCTGGATACAAGGCAATCAGGGTGAAATGACTTACCCAAGGTCACACAGCTAGTGTGTTGAGGCCAGATTCAAACTCCCATTCTCCTGACCCCAAGGCCAATGCTCCATTGTTCCACCTAACTGCCCTCTGATTACTTATATTATCGGAGAGGCCTTGGACTTTAAGATCCACTCCACTAACAACCCCCTAGGTCTTTTGGGCTTTCCATCTGCCCTTAACCTGGATTTTCATGATTTTCTCTCTCCAACAGGACAAGTTTCTTGATAGCAGGGAATGTCTCACTTTCTGTTATTCTATGTCTATTACAGTGCTCAGGGCTTTTTGCAAAATAATTGCATGCATTTATTCCTTCATCATGGTAGCCCTCTCTTGGTACTTATTTTGCCCTAAGTCTCCAACCATCTAGTTTCCTAGTCTTTGTCTCCTCCTGGGGTTGAGGAATCTAGGATGGGGTCATTGTTCCTAAGGGGTTAAGGCCACACTCTTGAAGCTTATAACTGGACCAACTTTCTTCCCCATTCATTTCATGTCTACTCAACTGAATTTGCCCAAGGTTCCAAAATTGTTATTGATGGTTCTGCCATCTAACCTTTCCTCCCCTCATCCCTTAGAATTAGAGAAAGGTTATTGAATATATTTGTTTAGACTAAAGTCTTTGTGACAATATTGTTTCTATTTCAATAAACAAATTATGAAGCACCCACTGTGTTCCCAGAATCGTCTTGAACATAGAGGATCCAAAAACCAAGAATGAAACAATCCAACTCTTGAGGAGTTGACAGTCAATGAAGATGCTTTTATTTATGTGTCAATCTTTATGTTCTCATACCCTATAGTATAATCACCCTGTATCCTTGCCTGAACTTGTGTTCCTACTGCCTGACCCCCATCCCTATGACATTTCTCTCCCCTAGTTTATCTTGCCCAGTTATCAGTTCCAGAGCTGTTTGAATTTTGAGAGCATTCTGTAGAATAATTGCTTTAAAATTGAAGGAAAGAATGTGGTAGAATTTCAGGCATCTGTGAGAGAGATATTTCTGTTGGCAGTGGGTGAGGGAGCTTTCTAGTGGTCCTAAAATATCACCAACTGGGCAGCCACCTACTCAGTCTAGGCAGAAATGTGGTCTTAGGTTTCTGACAGAAGTGAAGGTTCATCTATCTATACCCATCCTTTCTTTCCTTGCTTAGTCTCCCACATGTTATCTGTGCCTTAGATGAAGAATGGATACAAAATAATGTTGATGATTGGTGGAGAGGAGAAGAAGACTGGACTGGGAAGAAGAGGACCTGAGTTCAGCTCTGAGTGGTCACCAATGACTTTGGGCAAATCACCTTATCTCTAGGAACCTCGGTTTCTTCATCAGTAAAATGATGAGGTTGGAGTATATGATCTCTACATTCTTTTCCAGTTGGTGCTTTATAATCTTGTTAATTAGATGAAAAGAAAACACTACCCACAGTGTGAATTGCTGGGTTAAAAATAGCATCATTTTAAATAGAGAAATAGTTCTCAAATGGACAATGAGATGTATCTGCCCAGTGGCTGCCATGGAGATATGCTGCTATCAAAGGACGAGGGCAAGTGGGGGAAGAGCTCAGATGCACAAGAACCCTGGTGTGTCAACTCAGGTAAAGCAAAAGGTGTTACCCCCTCCCAATGGGCTGCTGGCAGGGAGCAGATTTACCAGTACTGAATAAAGAACACCACGCAGGAGACCAAAGATGCCACAGACAACTGAGATGATCTGGGCTGCTTAACTTGGTGATAGAAGGTGGAACTAATTTTAGTTTACATTCAGGTCAATTAATTTTGCAGGAAGGAAAAGTTTTATTAGATCTGTTATAAAGAATTAAATACTCCAGTGAAGAAGGACCAGAAAGGAGAAAAAGGACTGACAGCACAGTCTAACTTATCACCACTCTAGGTAAACCATTAATCTATAGCATCTTTGAGACATCTTTGCCTTTATCATAAATTTCTGTAGCAACCATTTTCGTACTGATGTCATATTCCTTTAGAATGTTATTAAATTATTAGCTCCTTGAGGGCAGGTGATATATTAATTGTCACCTTTGCATCACTAGTATCTAGCAAGATGACTCAAACATAGTAGGCATCAAGGAGCCACAGGTAGAGATAGCAATAGATCCGGAATCAGGATGTCCTAAATTCAGATCCAGTTTCTGACACTGACTGACTGACCTTAGGCAAATCAGTTAAATTCTCTCTGCTTCTTTTTCCTCATCTGTCAAATGGGATCCAAGCCTCTCATGGTTGTTGGGAAACAAAAATGAGCTACTACTTATAGATTCCTTTGCAAATCTTAAAATACTATATAGTGCTAGTTGCAATTGTTGTGATTGTTATTAAAAGAGCAAAAAGAGCAAAGTATGATCTGAGGTTAGAATGAAAAATGTTCAGGGACTCCAGGTGTGATCTAGCCCAACCAATTTTTTAAAGGTAGGAAATTGAAGCCCTAAATGGATAAAGGACCTATGTGATCTTATAACAAGGTAAAAGGCAAAGTCAGGATTCAGATTCAGGTTCTGATTCCCAATTCTGCATTCTTTCCATTGTACAGTATTGACAAGAATCTAATAAATGGGTCTCCATTTATGATTGAGTTCAGACAATAATTATTGTGAATTTGACTCATTCCAACTATCCACATCTTCTTAAGTCCTGGCATGTAGAATTAACCCTGACTGACCTCTTTGATTCTTTCAATGAATTTCAGCTATGGAACAGTTTTCTATTCTGTTTGTTTCCCACATAGAAAAATAACATCCTTGTTCATTTGGCAGCAGATGGTAGCATTATTTAAAAGAAGAAAGTGTTTTTAAGCTGACAAATGATTGTTTAATTTAATTTTATTGAATACATTGAAATAAGATGGCCCAGAGTTCAATGTGAACCATAATGATTAAACATTTTTACCCCCAGGGGAAGCTGCTATCTAGGAGAGCTTAGTCAAGGTTTCCTCAGGGACAGTGGGAAAATAGAAAGTTGGAAAGACAGCTATTGAGAAGGAAGACAATGCATATGAAAGAAATTCTTTGTTTCCAAATAGACTTGACTCTGGAGGAGACTTCTTCAAGGAGAAAAAAGGAAAAGTTACAAGCAATACTTTAGCTCAACCAGAACATCAAACAAAGAGTGTTCATCTTGTCTCTAAAGAGTCAGTAGGGGAAATCCTTTGCAGTATAGTTGCTGGGGACAATTTAGACCAAAAAAAAAAGAAAATCTACTGAGTCCCTACTGTGTGCAAGGCTCTATCTCAAGTCCTGGTCAATTTGCCAGGGGAAGAGTCTCCTACTTAGTTATTCTATTGGGGTTCATGCAGGATTTTCCTGATAAGTGTTTAACAACCAGCTCTCCCTCAACTGAAATGTATACAGAAGACACTTTGAAATTTAATCTCCATTATTAACATTTTTCTCCATGACTTTCTGAAACTAAACAATCAGCAATACTTGTAAATCAAACCATGATATATAGTGTTTTCCAATTTCTGAGTTTTTACCATTCACATAAAAATGAAAAATCAGCTTTCATGAGAACCATTAGAATTGGTTCCAGGACATCTCTGGGATATGCAGCGTAGATGTAGGCCATAGCATGAGGTCAAGGATATCGAAACCAAACCCACAAGCAATGGAGAACTCAGGTGCTAGAGTGACAGTATCAGGCTAGACTCAAATAACCAAATCCATCTGGGATTCCCTTGATTTGACCTTTCCAGTGATGTATAACACAACCATCCATGCCTGCCCATTTTCTTTGACTATTGACTATGTCATGGTCTTTGACTATTGACTACGTCATGGTTTTCTTTGATATCAAAGGACTACAACAGCAAGAACAAAAACTACTTCTAAAACATGTTTCTGATCACACATCTAGATCTGAGGACACCTAGAAAAAATTCTTTTTAACTCTAATGAAGAAAATGGGCTTTCATTTTGTTCTCTCACTCTTTTTCCCCCCCATGGCAATGGGGTTAAGTGACTTGCCCAAGGTCATACAGATAAGTGATTATTAGATGTCTGAGGTCACATTTGAACTCAGGTCTTCTGGACTCTAGAGCTGATGCTCTATCCACTGCACCATTTAGCAGTCCCTCTTCTCTCACTTTTCTCACATAAATCACCCACCTTCTTTTTTGATGCTATACATACACATATACACACACAAACATACTTCTGTTATTTATTCTTTGCATTTTCCTATTTATCATGTACTGTAGTCTGATCATATTCACCATGTATCTCTCCATTGGACTTTGACAGTCATTTTTTTTAAGTCTTCATAGAGTGTAGTGATCCATGATTTTTACAACCACAGCAACCAACCTGGGCATGTTGGGTATAAGAAAGTTTTCTGAAAAGGTAAGGGTATATGCCAAGGTAATGGTTTGGCTCATTAGGAAAGAATCAAAGATTGATGGAAAGCAACTGCCTCTGGGCCACAATGTCCTATTGGAGAATTTCCTAATTACTCAATCAGTGAGTACCTTCTAGCTACTTGGCCATTTTTGTTAGATTTTTAAAAATGTACCAGTCCAAGCCCTCAAGGAGTTTATATTTTATTAAGGGGGCATTATATATATATATATATACATATATATATGTATATATGGAAAATCCACATGAAGGATGTGATACTGGAACTGAATTTCAAGACTCAGAGAGGTTGAGGTGAGAAGACTGTGGTACCAGCTCGAGCAGACACTACAGAATTGGAAGAAAAAGGTCTGTCTGGATTACAGAAGTAAAAGAAAGATACATATATGTCGTATATAAAGAATTTGACTTCCAATTTGGTCCCCAAATTAGCTCTAGATAGCTTTGCAACCAACCAAGTACAAAATAAATTATAAAATAGTCTGCATCTCAGGAAAGAAGACAAAAATTAGAAATCAGTTCTATGGGCTGGTGGTTAGGAGAAAATAAGTGATTGCTTGGAAAAAAAATTAATTTTTCAAAAGCTTGCTGAAGGAGAAGCACTATGCTGCCAGGAAATGGACAATGGGGTCATAATAAACTTTGCTAGACATCTGATTTAAAAATCATCATAATAATGATAAATGAACCACATCATAGTGCAAACTTTGCCAGGCCAAAGTTCCTTGAGGGGCCCAATTAAAGATCCAGGGCATAGTTATCTTTAGAAGCCAGGCCTCTATGGGATGTATTAGATGTATACAACAACTGGAGCATGGGTTAGAAAGCTAAAGAACTAATAAATAGAAGGTTAAATAGGATATTTTTACCTATACATGTGTAAACTGGTATATTTTATATAGTTTGCATATTTATTTTACATATATAAGACATACATATATGAGCATGCACATGAATAGACATTGAGGACTTCCATAAGTTTGATCCTAAAAATAATAATTAAATTAAATATATTATAAATATAAACATAAATAAATTAAATTACATAGCCTTCTGAGTTTGTACGAATAAGGGACAAATGTAAACTTCCAAGATTTGACCTCAAGGAAGAACAAAGCATGATGAGGTTAACATAGACATTTATTAATATTTCTCTAAACTTACTGATCATGCAGACCTGTGTGAGGGGCCCAGATAGAAAACTGGATTCTGAAAAATACAGGTTTGAAAAAAAAATTTTAATACAATTTGTTATCAAAAGTTGGGATCTGAAAAAGTACTTCTCCATCAAGGAAGTGGCCCTCCACTTAGGATGGGGTTGAATATCAGACACACCTCCAAGGAAATATATCCAGGAGGAATGGCTCCTTTAAAACTCAGGATCTTTGTACCTTATCAATTATGCCAAAACCTTTGCAAAGCAAATGTGAGTTAAACTAAGAACTCCACAAAACAATGTAAATTTTCTCCTTCCAGGATGTCAGCACCACCCAGTGACTATTAATGGGGATTTAGAGGTCATCAAACATATATTTGTTTCAATATACACATGCATATGTGTGTATGTATGTAACATGCATAAGGGCAGCTAGGTAGTGCAGTGGATAGAGTGCTGGCCTTGGATTCAGGTGGATGAGTTTGAATCCAGCCTCAGACACTTGCTACTTGCTAGCTGTGTGACCTTGGGCAAGTCACTTAACTCTGACTTCTCCCCAGTCGGGATCATCTCCAGGTGTCCTGATCCATATCTGGCCACTAGATCCAGATGGCTCCAGAGGAGAAATTGAGGCTGATGCAGTCCCACTCAGGTTAAATCCAATTCATGTGCTTGTCATAGTATCACCTCCCTGATGTCCTGGTCTTCTTCAAATAACCATCCTTTAATATAGAATATAAATATAAACATATATATATATATATTCATTTCTGTGTCTGAGAAGTTTATTATATATTTTAAAGGAATAGCAAATTGTATGTAATAGATTTACATTCTCATGGCAGTCATCTTTTTTATTGCACTTTTCTGGAAATATTTATTTTATTCCCTAAATTAAAATTTTTTAAAAGATTGAAAGTAAAGGGAAATAAAATAACAAAAAAGCTGATAACATAATAAATTTTGAGGATCAAATGAGCTATTATATGTAAAATGTTTTATAAATCTTATAACCATTATTGTTATTTATTATTAGTATTATATAGTATGGTAAGTTTTGAAAAACTATTTAAGATTTATCACATTTGATACTTGTTGCAATCAGATGAGATAGTATATTAATTCCTTATTACAGGTAAGAAAAGTGAGGTTGAAAAAGAGCCTGTAGCTTCCTAAGGTCTCTCCAAATCTCCATTTAAAGAGAGAGATCAGGTCAAATGTCTCCTCATTTCCCACCTGGTTTCACTGTTTTGGGATTTCTCTGGCAGATACCTCTATATTTATCTACCCAAGCAGATACTTTCTCCTTCTCCCTCTGCCCACTACACCTTTTCTTCTTTTTGTGTGTTGTCTTTCCTCATTAGATTGTAAGCTCCTTAAGGGCAGGGTCCATATTTCCTTATTTCCTTTTTTTTTCTTATTTGTACTCTCAGTGCTTAGAACAGTGTTTGACACATACTATTCTTTTTTTCCCCTTTCTTTCTTCTTTTTGAGAGGCAATTGGAGTTACATGACTTGCCCAGGGTCACACAGCTAAGAATTGTCTGAGGCCAAATTAACTGTGCCATCTAGCTGCTTCCATAATTGACTTTTTTAAATTTATTTTTTTATTTTCATCCATTTGTACATGCATATTTCCAAGTTACAAAATGTCCCTCCACCCTTCTTTCCCCTCAGTAGAGAACAGTCAGGTTAGCATGTTACATACATATTTTGTTAAACATATTTACAAATTGGGGATGGCTAGGTTGCACAGTAGATAGAGCACCGGCCTTGGAGTCAGGAGTACCTGGGTTCAAATCTGGCCTCAGACACTTAATAATTACTTAGCTGTGTGGCCTTGGGCAAGTCACTTAACCCTATTGCCTTGCAAAAACTAAAAAACAAAGAAAGAATCAAAAACCAAATTTACAAATTAATCATTTTTGTCATGAGGAAATAGGATTAAAGGAAAGAGAGATATATGAGATAATTTTTATAAAGCAGTCTTCAGATTCGGTAGGGCTGTGTTTTTTTCCAGTGTGTTTTATTTTGGTTTTCTTCCTCTGGTTAGGTCCTAGCTCTCTGGACTGTCCAGAGGAGCTGCTTCCATCAAGGTTGCTCATCTCATAATGTTGTTGATGCGTACATTGTTCTTTTGGTTCTACTCCGTTCGCTCAGCATCAGATCCCATAAGCCATTCCATGCTTCTCTAGAGGCCGACCATTTATGATTTTTTATAGAACAATTTCTTATAGAACAAGCCCTCAATTTCCAATTCTTTCCCACTACATAAAGTACTGCTATTACTATTTTGGAACATGTGAGACTTTTCCCATTTTTTATGAATTCTTCTGGATATGGTCCTAGAATTGGAATTGCTGGGTCAGCGGGTATGAACAGTCTTATTGCTCCTTGGGCATAGTTCCAAATTACTCTCCAGAAAGGTTGGATCTGTCCACAACTCCACCAGCAATGAATCAATGTCCTTGCACATCCTCTCCAACATTGATCATCTTCCCTTTTTCTCATCTGGGCTAATCTAATAGGTTTGAGATGAAACCTGACTGTTGTTTTAATTAAAAATTGACTTTTAATAAATAAATTCACTGACAATCTGCTTGTTATTTCCTCCATTAAGTGATATCCTACTTCAACTCCAAGGTCTTTCAAACCCTTAGCCCTGTTTTTCTATGACTAATGTAAGTATTATCTCTTTTGCAACCTGACCCTGGCTGACAAGACTAGCACATGAATCCCTGCATACTCATCAGTTCTGCTTCCTCATTAGTCTTTCAATGACATACTCTAGATAAATCTTTCCTATTCAGGAAAACAGAACTTTCACTAAATTTGTTTCCCTTAAAATACCTTCAAAACAAAAACAACACATTTCTCTGGCTTATTGCCAGTCTGTGCATAAATGTAAATCAGTAGAGATTTATTAATCACTTAGTGTGTATACAAATTGCTCTAGTGAACAAGTTGCCAGTACAGAAACAGAACTCAGATAAGATAGGGCCCTTGTCTGGAAATTTAGAGGGCTGTGGAAGGACAAATAAGCTTACAATTGAAAGAGTCATCTTGATTAATCCCTTTTAGACTTTGTCTCTGGGGTTCACTTTCTGGGAAGTGTGTCCCATCCATGTCTCAGGGTCCCATATCAATGTAAAATTTGGGGTCATTGGCATCAACTCAGTTCTAGATAATCGCCACTGGGCTAATAGAAACCCAGGTAAATTAAACCAAATATTAATCACAAATTTAGAAATAGAAAGGGAAAAAATGTATTTGATGCATAATCAGAAACTCTTCTCTAAAACAGAACATCTTTAACTCTTCTCTTTTCACATATAACCCAACAAGAAGTCCTGGAACAACAAGGCTTCAGGAAAGTGGTACCTTAGGACCATGTCCATATTTTTTTTCACTTTAATTTTTTTTCCAATTACAAGCAAATTCATCCATTTGCAAATTTATGAGATCCACATTTTTCTAACCCTCCCTTTCCTTCCCCTTCCCTATGGCAATGAACAATATAGGAGAAGTTATACAATTGTGTTTAACATCTTTCCATATTAGGGGTGGCTGGGTGATGCTGTGGATAGAACACCGGGCCTGGAGTCAGGAGTACCTGAGTTCAAACCTGGTCTCAGACACTTAATAATTACCTAGTTATGCAGCCTTGGGCAAGTTACTTTAACCCCACTGCCTTGCAAAAACCTAAAAAACACAACACAAAACCCATATTTCCATATTAGTCATGTTGTGAAAGAGGAAATAGGATTAAGGGAGGAAAAAGCCATGAAAAAGAAAGAAAAAACATAAAAGAAGTTTTAAAAAGTCACTTCCAGTTTTTTGATCACCATTTTAACTTTAGGCTGGAGGGCCATAGGGCTGTTGCTCTTTTGTCTGATCCCTTATGGTCAGTGACTTGTTCAGAGATCTTCCTTTAATCCAAGTTGATTGTAGTGGGTTTTTCTACTTCTTTGTCTTTTCTTTGTACAGAAAATTCATCTTATGGAAAAAACTCCTACACCATCATACTAAGACAGGAAATCCTGGTCATATAAACTTGTGTTTCTATATAGCAATTTAGGATGTATAGGCTTGCAGTCTTCTAGACTTCCTACCTCCATTAAAATATCCCCCAATTAAAAAATATACATTTTTGGAAATTTACACTGGATTTCTACTGTAACTGTAAATCACTCATTAATTTGCATATAGCCTAGTCACAATCAATCCATTTAAAGCACCAAATGTCCAAATTAGAGTTGTTTGATTAAATAAAAGATTAAATACATAGGGTTATTGCAAATGTTTAGTATAGCTCCTCATACATCAGACTTATGTGCTGTCACCCAATAAATAGCCCCTAATAACATATAATTGTATAGTACAAAATATTTCAGGTTCAGATTACATGCCAAATCTTTGTTACATATATTCCTTCAATGCTCACCCATTGGTTAAATATATGAAAGCCTCTTTCATTATCCTTGGGGAGTCTTATATTGGTCTGCTCACTGGTCACTTGGTCCTGTTGTTTCTAGAATGTTCCACGTTGCCTTCTAAGTCAGTTTCTTTAGACTCAGTGGTCCATGCTGCCACTTCTGGGTCCGTGGATGGCTTGCAAATGACTGATGCTGCCTCCAACTACTACTCAGTTAGGCTTTGTAAAATGTCTATGTTTCCTTGAAGTTTCTTCACTTTTTCCTTTCTGAGAAGGGCTGCTCCTAAGGAATGAGGGCTTCTTCTTTCTCCTAAGGAAGGACTGAAGCATTTATTAACTGTGAACCAATGTGCTGTGATTTCTATATATTATCTCCTTTGAAACAGCTATTATTATTATCTTCCTTTTACAGATGATAAAACTATGGAAAACAAAGATTGTGACCCTCCTATGGTCACATAACTAGTAGGTTTCAAATGCAGGATTTGAATTCAGCTCTCCTGAACTCCAGGCTCGTGGTTTAATTCAGGGTACCACCTAGGCTGTAACCACCTAGTTCCCTTTACAGCCAAGAAAATCGTGTCCCTTTAGTATTCTTGAGAAGATGATATCATGAAATTGCTTTATCTGGAGCCTGATCTAGATTGTCTCCATATGGACCATTGTCTAATATTTAAAAATGCATAGCTACATAATGCCTTGAATATAGTAGGTGCTTTAAAAATTCTTGTTACTTGATTATTTATTTTTTCTTGTTTTTTAATTTTTTTATTTTTCAACATTCATCCATATGCACATGTATATTTTTGAGTTACAAAATTTCCTTCTGCCCTCCCTCCCCACCTCCTCCTCTCAATGACAGTCAGGTTAACATTGTCCATACATGTTTTTGGTCAACATGTTTACAGATTAGTCATTTTTTGGAATGAGGAGTTAGGATTAAGGGAAAGCGATATATAAGAGATAATTTTTAATAAAGTGTTCATCGAATTCTGAAGGGTTGTTTTCTTTTTTGTTTTGTTTTTTATGTTTTGTTTTGTTTTTCTTCCTTTTTACGGGGATAACCTTGTCTACAATCTGTCTAGCAAAGTTGTCTTATTTCTCTGAACTGCAGAGAGGAGTTACTTCCATCAAGGTTGATCATTTCATGATGTTGTTAATATGTACATTGTTCTCTTGTTTCTGTTCCCTTCATTCAGCATCAGATCCTGTAATTCACCCCATGCTTCTCTAGAGTCTAATCATTTATGGTTTCTTATAGAACAATAATATTCCATATTATTCATGTACCATAACTTCTTTAGCCATTCTCCAATTGATGGGCATGCTTCAATTTCCAATTCTTTGCCACTACAAAAAGAGCATCTATGAATATTTTGGAAATGTGGGACTTTTCTCATTTTTTATGATTTCTTCTGAATAGGGTCCTAGAATTGGAATTGCAGGGTTAAAAGGAATGCTCTTTGGGCATGATGCCATATTGCTCTCGAGAAAGGTTGGATCCATTTACAATTCAATATTCCCTTCCTCCCACAACCTCTCCAATACTGATCATTTTCCCTTTTTCTCATTTTAGCCAATCTGATAGATGTGAGGTGATACCACATAGTTTTTTAATTTGCTTTTCTCTAATCAATAATGATTTGGAGCATTTTTAATACGATTATATATGGCTTTAATTTCTTCCTTTGAAAACTGTCTATTTATATTCTTTGACCATTTATCAATTGGGAATGGTTTGTATCCTTATAAATTTGATGCAATTCTCACTATATTTTAGAAATGAGACCTTTATCAGAACTTCTAGTTGAAAAGATTACTTCTCAGCTTTCTGTTTTCTTTCTAATTTTGGCAGCATTGATTTTAATGGTGCAAAATTTTTTAAGTTTAATAGTCAAAATCATTCATTTTGCAGTTTAGAATGTACTCTAATTCTTGTTTGCTCATATATATGTTCCCTTTCCATAGATCTGATAAATTATTTCTTGGTCCATTAATTTATCTATGGTGTCATCCTTTATGTCTAAATGCTGTACCCACTTAGACTTTATTTTAGTATAGGATGCGAGATGTGAGTCTATGTCTATTTTTGCCATATTATTTTCCAGTTTTCCCAACAATTTTTGTCAAATAGTGAGTTCTTATCCCAGAGGCTAAGGTTTGTCCAACAGTACATTACTATAGTCATTTGCTACTGTTTCTTTCAAACCAATCCTAATCCACTGATCCACAACTCTATTCTTAACATTTACCAGGTAGTTTTGATGCCTGCCGCTTTGTAGTATAGTTTCAGATCTGGAATAGCTGGGCCACCTTCCTTTACATTTTTTTCATCAGTTCCCTTGCTATTATTGACCTTTTGTTGCTCCAGATGAATTGTTATTAATTTTCCTAGCTCAGCAAAATAGTTATTTGGTAATTTGATAGGGATGGCATTAAATAAGCAATTTGATTTGGGTAGAATTGTCATTTTTATTGAATGATTGATTTCAACTTGTGGGTAGGTCCTTTTGGTAGCCAATTTCTTTGATCCTCTTCCCTCTAAGAAAATAAAATTCTGTGGTCAGATGAGGGCAAATAGATCCTGCCTATAGAGGTTGTGGTAAGCAAAGTACTAAATTTAGTATCAGAAATCTGAGTTCCAAATCTGCCTCTGACCCTTACTGATTATGAGATACTTTGTTCAGTCATTTTCAGTTGTGTCTGACTGTTCCTGACGCTATTTGGAATTTTCTTGGCAAAAAATATTAGAGTTTGTCATTTTCTTCTCGGTTCATTTTACAAATAAGGAAACTGAGGCAAGCTGAGTTAAGTGACTAGCCCAGAGTCATAAATATAATAAATATCAGAAGCAGAATTCTAACTCAAGTCTTCTTGATTCTAAATCCACACTCTATCTATTGGATGGACACAACCATTTTTGTCACTAGTGTTAACAAGAGCACATTACTTGACAGCCCCCCACCCTCACCCCCGCCAACCTACCATACCCCTGGACTTCTTCACCTGTAAAATAAGAATGGACTATATGATTTCCAAGTCTCTTCCAGTTCTAACATCCCATAATTCTTCTGAGGACAACTCTGAAAGGAGGCCCATGGGAGCCATAAGAGAGAAGGGAGGTCAGAAAGAATGCTGGAACACCCGTGAGAAAAGTTTGCCTTGACCATTCCCACTTGCCTGGAAGTGAGAGGAAAAAAAAAAAGGATAATAAGGCCCAGAGCCAGACAGTGGGGACGTATCTGCTAGACAGCTCTGTTTTCCTTCCTGCACTTTCTAACAAATATCAGCATTAACACCTGTGGTCTTACAAGCATAACCAAGGGTATTTTCATGGCCATGTCTGGTCAGGAATTCTGATTTATGTTCTGTCAAGAAGACTGATTTCCTCAGTAATAGTTATGTTTCCACGAGTGAATTGCTTCCTCTTGGGACTTTATATTTCAGGGAAGATCCATGACCCCCTGAAGCTGTATAACCTAAATGTTCCCCCCTAGGAAATTGTTTCTACAAATATTCTCAATCAAAACCCAATAAAGTTTCTGAAGACTTGTCCTGGACTGGACCCTGGGGATTGCAAGAAATATAATAAATATCCCAGCAAGCACATAAATAATAAGGAAGAGTACATAGAATAAACTCCCCTAATACCTCCAATCTAATACTTGAGAGCTTGGGTTTGCAGTATAGTTTTTGATTAATAAATGTTTAATGTTAATTTTGAGGAGTGTGGCAAAATTAGGATCAATGTGCCAAAGTGAATGGAGAGGGCAAGTTGGTTTTCTTTACTTCTATTTTATTTCACACTCCACTCATTTCATTCCTGGAGATAGAATGTAAGTTTCTTAAGGGAAGGGACTGTTTTGAATTTTTTTTTATCTTCATGTATTCAACAGTTTTACCTTTGTATGTTATACAGTTTTGTATAGGAGTAAGAGGGATGGTCTGGGAATAAGGAAGACATAGGTAAAAGTTCTTCCTCTGATACATACTGTCAGCATGATGATCTTGGTCAAGTCACTTAACTTCTCAGAGCTTTAGACAACTGTAACATTTTTAGTTGCATTGAGAGTGCTAATATTGAGAGACAAGGGGGATTTCCTTTCTAGATTTTTAACAATCCCAATGTAATCATAGATACAGTCCCAAGCCTATGATAGAATTATGTATGTGTTTTTCCTACAATAAAAGTTTTGTGATCTGATATGAAGAAAGAGTGAAGACTGGCCAGGGTCAATTTGTACTGTCTTGTTTAGCAGAACTGTTTTCCTGGCTCTGTTTACTTTACTTTGCATCAAGTTCTTTCCATGATTCTCTTTATTGTTTATGTATCATTTCCTATGACCGAGTAATATTTCATTATATTCATGTAGCATAACTTATTTAAGTATTCTCCAATCAATGGACTTTTTTTGTAGTTCTTTGCTACTATCAAAACTCACTTTCTTAAAATAATTTCAAATTGCTTTCCTAAATGGCAAGGCCAGTTTGTAGATTCACCAACAATGTAATAGTGTGCTCCTGTTTCCATAACTCATTCAACATTGACTTTCCACATTAGTATTCTTTGCCATTGTGATGGCTTTTATTTTTACAACCCAATATACCTGATATAGCCAGTATTAGAAGGATTAGAAAATGGAAGTCTCAGTCAGAATTGATGAGGGCTTTTTACTTTTTATCCTCATGAAAAACTCCTAATGTTAGCAAAATGCTTAATTTTATATTTATTTCTAATGAAGAATTACAAGGTAATTTTCTAAAGTAAGCAATTTGGCTTCTCTTAGATCCCAAAGTTAAAGTGGAATATTCTAACCCTGAGATTAATTTTGCAACCAAAGGAAACTGAATTAACAATCTTAAGTTAAATCACCTATTTCATTACATAAAACTTCCTTGAAAATACAAAATCATTTGATAAATACAACCTGGCTCTCTGCCCCACTAATATGTAGTTTTTCCTTAATAAACTTTTTTTTGAGCAGCTTATTAAGTATCACCTAAACAACCCAAGTACTCTACAGATCTGTCCCTATCATATAAACTTCAGATAAGAACCAATTCTATCATGCCACAGCCAGAACTTTGCCCAAGTGCCAATATAGAGGTGGTGCTATCTACTCCTCCTGAGAGGATGCCTTCTTCTATCCTATACAGTGGATTGCCAGAGGGATGGGCTGGGAATAAGGAAGACACAGATAAAAGTTTGCTATTCTCCAAGAGTTTGACTTTCAATTGGTGTCATCTACTCACAACATGTTACTAGACCTTGGGAATCCAAACTAGAAAGACTTACAGTCTGCACTTTCAGTGCAGAATAGGAGTAATGTTTCCCTCTTCCCCTTTGAGATGTGTTTCTTTGGCCTCTTCCTAAGAATAAGGCATGAGTAAATGAAGAGGGGAAAAGATAGTCCTTAGCCCTCTTGGAGCTGTCTGTAGTGTCAGGTAAGTGGAAATGGAGATGCCGGCCATCATCTCCATACCATTACATCTTCCTCTGCCCTTCCCTTTTATTATGTTCTCTAGAATTTGAATGCTTTCTCTCTTTCTCTGAATAAATTCACCTTTGTTTCAGATCTCTTCCTCTTACATTCTCATCTGCAGATACTTGCTTAAACCTAGGTGCCTCCTGAGATACAACCTTTTTTGAGGTACTACTGAAAATTCTCTGAAAATACTCCCCTACCCCCCAAAGAGCCAGGAGATAGAACTGGTGTGCTCCCAGCTACATCCACTGCTACTTTCAATCAGTAAATAATTGCACATTTATTGGGCACCTACTCTCTTCTAATCACTGAGCTAAGGATTGAGGATAAGAAAAGAGGGAAAAATGACTGCCCTCAAGGAACTTATCATCTACTGTACAAAAAGGTGACTATATAAAAGATAAATTGAAGGTAAGTAACAAATGGAAGGGAATAAATTTGAGGGGATAGACAAGGAAAGAAGGTGGAACTTGAAGGAAGTCAAGAAGTTCCAGTGGTCAGAACGGAGGTGGGAAGACATTCTAGGGAAAATGCTCAGAGCCAAGATATTTGTGAAATAGTGTGGTCAATATTCCTGGATTGAAGAGTCCATGAAAAGGAATAAGGTGTTAAAAGACTGGAAAGATAGGAAGGTTTTAAATGGTGAAAAGGCTTTGAATGACAGAGTACTTTGTATTTCATCATGGAGGTAATAGGGAACCACTGGAGTTTACTGAGTAGAGGAATGATTGATTAGACCTTTATTTTAGGAAAATCAATTTAGTGGTTGAATAGACATTAGATTGGAGCAAGAAAAGACTTGAAACAAGCACACCCTACCTATTACCTACTGTAATAATCTAGGTATGAGGTGATTTGACTTGCACCAGGGAGTAGCAGGTGAGAGAGGGGCCATTTTCAAGAGATGTTGCAAAGGTGAAGTCAATAGATCTTGATAACATATTGAATATAGGGGGTGAGAGAGAGAGTGAGGAGTTCAAAATGACTCTTACGTTGCAAGCCTCAAGGTCAGGAAGGATTGTGCTGCCCTCTGCAATAATAGGAAAAATAGGAAAGGGAGAGGAGTTAGGAAAAAAGATAATGAGTTCAGTTTTGGACATGCTGAGTGTAAAAAGCCTACTGAAGCTCCAGTTTGAAATGTCTGCAAGTTGGAAGGTTGCAAGTCAATAAAACATTTCCAGAAGAAAAGATAGATTTGAGAATCAACAGCATAGAGATGGTATCTATGGTACCATTATATCCATGGATGATCAAGCTGATGGAGGAAGAAGAGAAGATGAACCAACTCAAAACCCTGGGAGACATCCCTTGTTAGAGGGCGTGATTTGGAAGAGAATCTAGCAAAGGAGACACAAGGAACAATCAGGTAGGTAGGGGTAGAACCGGAAAAGACCTGAAAACCTAGAGAGAAGAAAGCATCAAGGAGGAGAGTGATCAACAGTGTTAGAGATCACAGAGGTTTAAAGAAAATGAAGACCAGGAAACAAAATAGTATTGAATTTGGTACCCGAGAGAGAGTTAGTAACTTTGGAGAGAGCAGCTTAGTAGAATGATAAGGTCGGAAGCCAGATTGTAAAGGGTGAGGGTGGTGCGAAGAAAGGTGCAATTAATTTACATAAATTAAGCATTACATAATTTATGAGAGGATGCCTTCTTAATAATACATTAATTATTATTCATTAAGCTGGGAGTACATAGGTTGGGAAGTGAGGAGTGGGCAGAGGAAAGATATCTGCAAAATTGCATGTAGTCAAAGAAATTGTATGGATCAGGGCAAGGAGCTTGAGTTCTGGGGCAAGGAGCTGGGTTCAAATCCTACCTCAGATACCTGTTATTTTGCCACCTTAGAAGTCTAAGATTTTCCTTCTCTGTATGCTGAAGGAGTTAGACTACATGACTTCTGAGTTTCCTTCTAGTTCTCCCATCCTAAATCATTACAACTCCCCTGGCTTCATTTTCTTCATCTGTAAAATGGGTTAGATGCTGAATTTAGAAGACTTCTGATGTCCCTTCCTGCTCTACATATACAAGGATTCTAAACCTCTTTTGTATTATCAATTAATACATTAATTATAATGCATTTATGAAATGATTTTGTATTTTCAAGGAAATTGTATGTAATGCTTAATAAATAAATAATAAATAAATAATATAAATAAATAAGAAGAGTGAAGGTCCATTATAAGTGACCTTTTTTAAGAGTTTAGCTATAAAAGGTAAAAGAAAAACAAATTTAAACAGAAACCTTTCCTTTGCCACCATCAAAAGGCAGCTGGTTTTCATCTTTTAAAGTCCACTCCAACCTATCAAAAACCTTTATTACTGTCCTTTATGCACTTCCAAGTCCTGGGACAGAGTTTTGTTTTTCTCTACCCCAGTCCCTGCCCCTTCAAACACTTCAATCTCTAATTCCTCAATAGCATTTTTCCATCTTATTTCAAACACAGATCTTTATTAACCCATTCCCCACTCACTGCTCAATTTATTTTACCTCCAATCCTAGAATTCCTAGCTATAATTCTGTTTTAGATATCTCCTCTATTAATTAAAAAAATTAATGATATAATTAGTTTCTTAGCTCCAGAAGGGACTTCAGAGGCCATTTAGTTCATTCCCTTTGTTTTTAGAGAAGGAAACTGAAATTCAGGACCAAGAGAGATTTGTTCAAGATCGCAAGTAGAATCAGAGGCAGAATCAACACCTATATCCTTTGACTCCAAAGGCAAGAACTCTTTCCATTGTGCCACATTGTCTGTGTGGGAAGGTACCGCCTTTGAATCTTTTTCCCCCCAAAAAGGAAATAATGCAGATCATCAAACAATATTTGATACTCACTCAACACCCATAAGTGAATTGATCAGTTACCAAATATCTCCTATTTGATTGCGACCATCATCCATTCTTCTTCTTTCCAATGATTTCAGGGCATTTCAATTTTTGTGACATTTGAAGCTCCTCATTATACCATCCTACTCTATAATGAAGACAAATGTCCATAGTTTAGCCACAGATTTAGATAATGACAAGATGTATAATAATACAAGGTAACAGAGCCAGGCTTGTGCATTCTAATTGAATATTTTTCTTAGATTCTCTCCTCATTAATCTTCTTTTCTTTTCCCTATGCTTTGCAACTCTTTTGCCTTAATACCTTTTTTAGTGTGAATGCACAATTTTAAAAACAGAAATCGTCTCAGGGTGTATAGAAATCAGGTTCCTTCTCTTCAGGTTGGTCTGTTTATCTGCCTATGAGCCACTGTGATTTTGAGGGAAGAGAAAACACATAACTCAGACAAGGGACTTAATTGGTATGTTGGCCCACGCAAAGCCAGTTGATTGCATTCAGTAACTGGCAAGGATAGAAAGCATCTCAAAGGGAAATAATGTCTCACTGTGAATGTGGGAATATTGGTGGAAGAGCAGAACAGTAAACACTAGTCTTAATTTTAATGTCTCTCATTATGTAAAACTTCAAAAAGATGAGGTCTTTGATAGGTAAGCTGGTCTCCCGGGGGGAAATGCTATCATAGGACTTTGATGGGAGCCAATGTCAAATATCCAGTAGCCTGGAGAAGCAGCCAAGGTTTCAATATTGCCTCTATTTCTAAAACATTTCTTTTCACAAACAAAGGGAGTTATCTATTAAGGATGCCTGTGATGTCTCTGGGATGGAGAGCCAGAAGCAAAGGTACCATTCAGGTCACGAAGCATTCCTGGCTGTAATGGCCCTTAAAATCTGTGAGATGGCAATGTAACCTCAGAATCAAACCCTCCCCTCCCCCCAGGGGCTAATTTCCCAAATGAGACATCCACAGTAGGAAAAAAGCCCTTTTATTCTGATGATGAGGGCTTGCTATAGCTGGGAGTAGGTTGGGAAGTGAGGAGTGGGCAGAGGAAAGGTATCTGCAAAATTGCATACAGTCAAAGAAATGGTATGGATCAGGGCAAGGAGCTGGGTTCAAATCCTACCTCTGATACCTGTTATTTTGCCACCTTAGAAGCCTAAGATTTTCCTTCTCTGTATGCTGAAGGAGTTAGACTACATGACTTCTGAGGTTCCTTCTAGTTCTCCAATCCGAAATCATTTCAACTCCCCTGGCCTCATTTTCTTCATCTGTAAAATGGGTTAGATGCTGAATTTAGAAGACTTCTGATGTCCCTTCCTGCTCTGCATATACAAGGATTCTAAGCCTCTTTTGTATTATTAACCTCTTTAGTAAAATGATAAAATTTATAGTGTCCACACAAATACATTGCAGTGCATAAAATAAAAATCGTAGAAAAGAAACCAGTTGGTGTTGAAACATGTAAGGCAGCTAGGGGACTGGAGTGAGGAAGACTCCTCTCCCTCATGTTCAAATATGACCTCTTAAAATTACTAGTTATGTGACCCTGGGCAAGTCATTTAACTCATTTGCCTCAATTTCCTCATCTGTAAAATGAGCTAGAGAAGACATTCCAATATCTCTGCCAAGAAAGAATCAGACATTACTGAAAACAACTGAGCAATAAATATTGAAATGGAGTTATTGAAATATGTTTTTTCAAAACCAAAAAGAAACGAGATAAGGAATTCCAGGTTAAAAAATGTTTGAGTAAGGTGACAAGTTTTAGCCTCATTTAGCTGTCATTTTCTTCTCAAGGGGAAAGTGCTGAGATTCATAGGATTCATTGCACCATACTAGACTCTAGTATCTCAATGAATTAATTCATTAATAAAGTTGAGGATTCCTTTGAAAGATGCAAATCACAACCCAACTACGCCTAGTAATCTTGTGCCATTCTCATTCATAAATAAATAATTATTGATTAAATAAATAAAAGATTTATTCATCCTATTTGTTATTCATCTTATCACACAAGTTCACAACTTAGGATCATCCTCAACTCTTCCCTCTCATTCCCTTTACATTTTCAGTCCATTGTGAAATCTGCTTTCCACTGAAACATCCACTACTTTGGTTCAGACCCTTGTCACCACTCACCCAGATTATTGAAAAAAAGATTTCTAACTGGTAGTATCTAACCTCAAGTATCTGCCCATGCCTATTCATCCTATAGTCAGTTTTAATCCAGTAAAGATGCCTTATACTTTTTACTATATATTCTGCTTCACCCACTCTAACATCAAGTATGACCTTAGGTACTTAATGTCCCTCCAGCTTGGACCCCGGGCTCCATTTCCTTCGGCAGATCGAAAAGGGCAACAGCCTGGAATCAGGAAGACTTGAAATCAAAAATGGCTTTAGACCCTTACTATCTGTCAATAAATAGGGAGATAGAATGTGAAGACCTGGGTTTTCTGAGGAAATGGACTGGATTCCTGCCTATAACCAGGAATGGACCTGAGAAAGCTTTTATTTTTAACTTTCTGATTTTCAGTTCCCTCTTCTGTATGATGGGGAGGATAATAATATATGTGTTGCAAAACAATCAAAAATAAATGTCATTAAATTACAAAAATAATTTTAACTCCAAAGAAAGGATATGGGAAGACACATTCCCCTATCTCCTGGGGGCTCCCTAGATGTGGATTAATTGCATATAATGTCAGATTTGTTTTTCAATTTATTGATTGAATTTGCTGCATTTTTTCAACTCCTTTTTTCCCCTTATAATCCTTTATTATTAAGACTAGAATGGGAGAGATAGAAAGGAAAATGCAGATCTTGTAAAAATAAATGACATCAATAAAATCTGTTATAAAATTATATGTGCTCAGCAGAGAATAACTTTTTTCAGCGTTAAATTTTTTTCCCCTTTCTTCTCAATGCTGAATATTTTGTGCCAAATTTGGGTCAAAATACAAATTTCATAAGGGATCAATTATAGTTGCAGTGTCTTCCTAACTACCCTATAAATGAATCTGGCAACTAAGTAAGATGCAAAAAACATTTTTTTTCAACAACATGCTCCCTGAGCAAAAGAGATAAGATTGAGGCAGTTGATGACTTTGAAGGAACAGAGGAGACCTCAGATACAAAAGCTTTTCTTTGAAAAATCATTTTATTTATTTAATTAAACATTTTCCAATTACATGTAAAAACAAATTTAACAATCATTTTTCCTAACTTTTGAGTTTCAAATTCTTTCTTCTTTATAATCCTCCCACCTCCTTGAGAAGATAAACAGCTTGATTTAGATTCTATATATGAGGTCATACCAAATATATGTCCACATTAACCATATTGCAGAAGAAAACAGGCAAAAATAATAAAAAATAAACAAAGTTTAAAAATGTATGCTTTGATCTATGTTCATCAGTTTTCTCTTTGAAAGTGAATCATGTGAGCAGCTAGTTGGTGCAGTGCAAAGAGCACCGGCCCTGGAGTCAGGAGGACCTGAGTTCAAAATTGACCTCAAATACTTAATAAATGCCTAGCACCTTGGGCATGCCACTTAACCCCATTGCCTAAAATAAATAAAAATAAAGAAAGTGAATCATATTTTTCATCACAGGTCCTTTGGAATGGTTTTGTGTTAATCAGAGTTCCTACATCTTTCAAAATTCTTCACCTTTACCATATTGATTTTTCTGTGTACGAAACTCTTCTGGTTCTCCTTGCTTCACTTTACATCATTTCATATAAGTCTTCCTGAGTTTTTCAGGAACCCATTTCCCTTCGGATTTCTTACAGCATAAACACAACCCTATATCACCAGTGTTCAGCCATTCCCCAAATGATGGTATCCCTGGATTTTCAGTTCTTTGCCACCATTAGCAGCCTATATAAATATTTTTGTACAAATAGGTCCTTTCCCCTTTTCTTTAATCTCTTTGGGATACAGATATATTAATAATTTTTTCTGAATTAAAGGGTATGCACAGTTTAATAATCTTTTGGGTGTATAGTTCCAAATTCTTCTCCAGAATGGTTTTACTAGTTAACAACTATACTCCCAAAACATTGGCATCCCTCCAAGATTTATAAGTTTTTTTCCTTTCATGTTAACCAATTTGATAGATATGATGTGGTACCTTCGAGGTGTTCTACTTTGTAATTCTCTAATCAGTATTGATTTAGAGCATTTTTTCATATGACTGTGGTAATTTGATTTATTCTTCTGCAAACTGCTTGCTCATATCCTTTGGCCATTTATCAACTGGGGAATGGCTCTTGTTTTTTATAAATTTGACTCAGTTCCTTATATATTTGCAACATAAGATCTTTATCAGAGAAACTTATTGCAACCCCCAATTTTCTTTTATTTTTAATTTTGACTACATGGGCTTTGTTTATGCAAAAGCCTTTCAATTTCATGCAATCAAAATCATCTCTTTTACTTTCTATTATCTCCTCACTATCTTATTTGTTTATATTCTTTCCTTGATATGGAGTATTTCAAACATGCTTTCCCATCCCTCTAGACTTATTCAATTCAAGTTTTATTCTAATCTATGGAAAAGCTAATATCCAGAGATAATTCAAAAGATTTTTTTTCAAACTTCTCTCTCTTCCAGACTCCTACCATCACACAGCTCTCTCTCATCCCTTATGGATACAGAGAAAATTTCCCAAGGAGAAGGGAGCCATTAGTTTTTCAATGTGTCAATGAGGCTTCTTACTTATTTTCTCTTATTCCCATGGCCTCTGCCTGCATCAGTATTCAACCTTTACCCATATCCTTTCCTCCATGTCAGAGATCTAAACCCAGTACCTCACCACAAACTCCTTATTCCACAGATAATTCAATCACTCACTCAACTAGACAACAAACTTTTAATTAAATTCCTACTATATTCCAGATACTGTCCCAGATAGTGAAGATGTAAAGACAAAAATGAAACAACTCCTGCCCTCAAAAGCTTACATTCTATCAAGGAAGACAGCATCATTTATGCATGTCTATAAATTTGTGTATTATTGATGTATGTTCATATATATGTCTCTGTAAACATATATATGTCTCTGTAAACATATATATGTATCTGTATATTTATATGAAATAAGTAAACACAAGATAACCTTAGCTGGAAAGGCATTTGGACAGACCTGGTAAAAAAACAAAAAATGCAGAAATTTACCATCTTCATTGCTTTTGGCTAAAGATATCCATAAAGATTTGGTAAAGTGGAAGGTAGCTTCAGTTTTTCTAATAGTACCTTTTGCAGATAGTTAACTCATTTAAAAATATTATATGAACAGAGAAATTTTTCTTTAGAAATTTTTTTTTAATGGAATGGCTCTCTGGAAAGGTCTAGGAAGGATTATTTTGGTAAATTCTATCAATTAATTTTTTTTAATTGACCAGTAGGGCATAGTGGTACATACCTGTCATTACAGCTCCTGGGGAAGTTCAGACCACCTGGAGAGCTTTTTCTTAGACATAGTGCTAAAAATCTGCATTGTTAGACATGAGGATAGGGAGCTTCTCTTTGAGGGGTCATTGGGCTGCCTATTAAGGGGAGAGCAGCTAGGTGGTGCCATAGAGTACAGAATACTAGACTTGGAATCAGGAAAGCTCATCTTCTAGAGTTCAAATTTGACCTCTAATACTTACTGGTCCCTGGGGAAGGACTTGTCATTTAAACCTGCTTGCCTCAGTTTCCTCATCTGTAAAATGAATTGCAGAAGGAAATGACAAACTACTCTAGTAACTTTGCCAAAAAAAAAATCTCAAATGGGATCATAAGGAATCAGATACAACTAAAATGAATGAAAAAAAATCTCATGTTATAAATAGGCAGATTATGAGCTATTGAGTGGAATCAGATGTAGAAAAGAAGCTCCTGAATTTCCATTCCAGCCTAATAGGGAAAGGAGTTCTTTAAACAAAGAAACAAAGAAATGAATGAATAAAGGAGTAAAGAAGCAAATGAATGAATAGATAAAGGAGCAAATGAATGAATGAAAATAAATGAATAAATAAATAAAATGGATAAATATGAACAGATCTCTAAGAAGGAGATAAGACTATTTCCCCAAAACATAAACACCTTGAGAGCAGACATTTTCATTTTTATTTTCTTAATCCCAGTCTGTCCCTAATTGTTTCATGCTTTCCTCAGCTAGGTAATACAATGAATAAAGCTTTGGAATTGGAGTCTGAGTTGAGTTGAGTTTCCAATTCAAATACTTATTAATTCAGGTGACTCTGGGCAGAGTCTCTGCCTCAGTTTCTTAAACTGACAGGATTTGTGTGAGGATCAGATAAAATAATATAAGCAAAGCATTTTGCAAACTTAAAACACCATATAAATATTATTATTACATTTCCTTGTATCCCCCCCCCAGAATTTAGTATGATGTTTGGCAAATAGTAATGCTTAATAAATCTTTTCTTGAGTTGAATAAAAATACACATGAACAAAATCACCAACCTTTCAAGAGTTTTAAAAAGTAATTAAGAAACATTAGCCCTACAGCTAGGATTTGGGATTTTGATAGATGAGAATTTTTACCTTTTCTTAAATCATGGAAGTCGATATGAAGTCTAGTGAAGCCTATATACTCCATCTCAGAATTGTGTTTTTAAGTGCATAAAATAAAATACTTAAATAAGATTGCAGAGAAAATCAATTTTGTTGAATTATAGGCATCAAAAGAACATTTTTTTAAAATGTTGCTAAATTCTCGAACCCCCAGGTTGAAAATGTCTGGGTTAGATTGTGTTTCCTAGCTTAGGACTTAGCAGAGCCATGGGAAAGGACTTCCAACATTAAGTACAAAGAACCCCAGGAAAGACATAGCTTGCAAAGCACAAAGAACTTTCTCAGTCTGGGAGCCATTTACCTCTTTTGAAAAACTTCATCGTCCAATATCAAAAGAGAAAGCAGGTAATACTTTTCTAAATATCAAAGCACCTCATGGGGGCTTAGAGTCAGATGCTCTCAAAGAATTGTTGGCCTTGGGGGAATACACAAAGAAAAGGCAGCAGAGCGGGACCTTCCACCCAGGGAGCAGGGTTCTTTGGGAGCTGACTTTTGCACATCTGTAGCCAGTCTCCATCCTTCAAAATGATGTGCTCTTGTCCCCTTATTGCTTTATGCCCTTACTCTTCTTTTAAATGTCACATCTGCATTCATCTGTCAATATACTTTGCATAGTTCAAGTTGTTTTTTCCTTCTCATCTGATGAGACCTGGATACCAGGTTGCTATAGAATCCCATTTTCGAGAGTTGCTGAATGGGCTCCATTTCTGAGAAGAAAACTGAGCTAGCTGGGGAAGAGAGGGTCATAAGAAATCCCTATATCCTAGGGAGTTGTGTCTGGGGGAACTTCTGTAATGCCCTTAAATCCCTTTAATGTTATAAGAGAATATCAGTTTTTGTGCTCCATTTCATACAAAGCATTTATTATCACATATGTAGACATCATTCTCTTTACTATGAGCATATTGTCACCATGCATAGTTTTCATTGCTTTACATTTTATTTCACACTCCTCAACCTTATTTTTTGAAGGTAGAAAGTAATCTCTGTGGAAGAATAGAGGCTCCCCCTCCACCCTCTTTTGTTATATTGAGTGGTTTTCTTTCGATATGAGAAATGAAGGTGTGGGGAAAGGTCGCTAATGGATGGAGAGCTGGCTCTGGAGTCAGGCATACTTAGATTTGAGGTTTGTCTGCAATAAATACTGGTTGGATTAATGTTTTTCATTCATTTTTGAAGAAGACCATGACACCAGGGAGGAAGAGATGCCATGACAACACATGAATTGGATTTGAGTGGGTGGGGCGGCTCACTTGCTCCTCTAGAGTCATCTCAATTTGTGGTCAGATATGAATCAGAACAACTGGGGATCGTCTTAAATGCTAGACAATCAGGGTTAAGTGGCTTGCCCAAGGTCACATAGCTAGTAAGTGGTAAATATCTGAGGTTAGATTTGAACTCCTGTCCTCCGGAATCCAAAGCCACTGCTTTGTCCCCTGAGCCAACTAGCTGCCCTACTGGTGGTATTGATGTGAGCAAGCCATTTAGCAGGTATCTCTTTAAATAGCACATATATTAGAATTTCTTCATCCTGTCATTCTGAGTATAAATGGAATCCTAGGTCTGGACCCTATTGTTGCATACACGCTAAGTCCATAATAAATACTTAATGATTGATGCATCCATTTTCCATGTCAAATTTCTTATCAGTGATTAACTATCACTTCAGTGGATACACTATCTTGTTAGTGTGGTTCCTCTGCTCAACAGTAGATATGATAACCCCCCCCCAACCCCCTTTTTTGTAAGAGGTAGCATGCTCCAGTGCGAAGAGCATAAAGGTGGTATCAGAACACTTAGACCTACTGCTTATTATTATTTCTTGTTATTATTCAGTCATTTTTAGCCTTGTCCATTTCTTTGTGGACCCCATTTGGGGTTTTCTTGGCAGAGATACTGTAGAGGTTTGCCATTCCCTTCTCTAGCTCATTTTATAGATAGGGAAGCTGAGATAAACAAGGTTAAGTATCTGAAGTCATATTTCAACTCATGAGGGTATTCCAAATTCCAGGTCCTCCATTGTATCTTAGCTGCCCCCCTACCACTTAAGTGACCTTTTAAATAAATCACTTCACTTCTTCAAGTTTCAATTTCATCTGGAAAAATATGAATATTTGATGATCTAAAGTCCCTTTTACCCTGAATTTCAATGGACTTATGATACTTCCTAGAACTGAACGTAACACTCTAGATTTTGTCTGACCAAGACTGTTTATTACCTCTCCTAATGATGCAAGGCAAGACAATGGGCCATGTATGGTGAGGCCAGTGAGATTAGGGAGATTTAGACTGCTTAGCCTCTCGAGGATAGGAAGATGGTCCTATAGTCCTAAAGCCAGCATTACTCTTGTGTTTATGTTTATTTTATGGGCTTGGGGGGGGTGGTTCTTAATTTAGGAATTTCATCAGACTACTCACTCTGACTCTAAACACCCAGGGTTAGATTTCTTTGTGGAGAAATGCCAGAGGCCCTATGGACTTGGATGGGGGAAAATTACATCCTTATTTCCATATAATTGATTTCCTTTGTAATCTGATATATTCTATTTCATCTTAAAATGAAAACATTATTCTGAGAAAGGATCCCTGAGTTTCACCAAACTCTCTGAAGGGTCCATGAAGCAAAGTTAAAATCACTGGTGAAGATATTAGAAAAGTCCTTTTTGAGCACACATCTCCTGGGTCAGAGGAACTATGAAAAACAGAGGTGTCTCTGTCAAAGCCAGAAAAGTTGTGGGGATTGTTATTACTATGTTGGTCCTTCATTTTCAAAGAGCACCAATGACATCACAATTGATATCTTGACCAATAACAGCAGGAGAGAGAGAGAGATAGCAATTTTCAGCTGCTGTCTGCCTTAGGACAAATGAAGAGATTGTCATAGAAACCATCGAAAAATCCTTCCAGATTCTAGGTTGAGGCAATTTTGTGCAAATGTTTCCTTAAACTTGGAGGCAGAATGGATAGAATGCAGGATCTAGAGAGAAGACCTGAGTTTAAATCTGACCTCAGACACCTAACTAGCTGGGCAAGTCACTACATCTCTATGTGTCTTAGTTTCCTCATCTATAAAGTGGGGATAAATATAAAATCTATCTCCCAGAGTTGTTGTGAGGATCAAATGTTTATAGAGTGATTTACTAATCTAAATGTACAAATCTAAATGACAATAATGATCATTGTCATTAATTCAGCCATAAGGGATAAGATGTTGTTGGATTGGGTAGTATCTTAAAAAAGTCCTGTACTTGGTCTTTCATTTTTATTACATGACTGCCCCTCCTCTTATATGGTTATTCATACTATCAGGGACATCTTATATTCTTCTTTTCATATTCAAGTCATTCCAATGTGAATCTTTCCAGCATCATTTGGGGCACCTACAATTTTGGTTCTTAAGCCAAGGTGATCGATGATGCCATATAGGTAGCTAGATATTGCAATGCTGGGCCTAGAATCAGGAAGACCTGAGGCCAAATCCAACCTGAGACACTTACTAGCTGTGGGATCCTTGGCAAGTCATTTTATCCTGCTTGACTTGGTTTCCTCATCTGCAAAATGGGCAAGAGAAGGGAATGGTAAAAAGATTCCAGCATCCTTGCCAACAAAACCCCATGGACAGTTGTTCTATAAGCATTAAGAAGTGTCAAACACCAGGAAATGACCAAATGACAGCAACAGTGATTACAAATGCACTCATCATCAAGCTATGTTAGACACTGGACTAGTATCTGGGAATGAAATGACAAAATATAATAGTACTGCCCTCCAGGAGCTAAGGTTCTTTTATTTTAGGTCATGCAAGAGACATATATATATATATGGAAGGACAGGGCTTGGAACTAGGATTTCATTAGATAGCCATAACTCACCTGGGCAGATGAAATTCCCTTTACTAAAATAAGTCAGTATCTTCACTGTGGTTTATGCTCTTAGAATATTACCTCAAAATCTAAGAGGGAGTGAGTGACTGGACCAGGGTCACACAGGCGAAATGAACCAGAGGTAGGAGTTGAACCAAGTATTTCAACCAATTTTTGGCTTCAAGATCAGCTTCCTCTCCACTGCATCATGTTCCCTCTATGAATTTAATATATGGAAAATATGGAAAATACCATGTTAGAGAGAGTCGTATCACCCCTATCATGAATTTTTTCCCCTGAATTTGAACTGTCAGACCAGATACTGACTTTAGCATCTTCTGTGAGATGACCAGGTTTTTTTGACATAGTACAACAGACTGATGGGATGTCTGATGGAACCCCCCCCACCCCAAGATCTATCTAGCCCTTTGTTCATCCATTTCTTGTTTCTTTCAGAATACATTCTATTAATGCTCTCTGGATCATCTGACTTGGTTGCAAAGAAGCCCTTTGTTAGCCTGCTTTCTTCTTAATTTTTTCTTCTCTCATCCTTATCTAAAATGCTTCACAAATGTGAGTCTTCTGTAAAGAGGTATGGCCCTAGCCATTTTCCTAGGAAATAAAATGATTTTTGATGGCTGGATTTCCAAATCCTTCTAGATGGTTTGTAGGGAAAGCAACAAGATGGAGGCTAGAGAAGGATGTGTGAGGAAGAGCAAGGAGACCATTAGAAGAGCCTATGAAAGGCTTGTTTTTCAGTTGTATCTAAATCTTTGTGATTCTACTTGGTTTTTTTTTACAATCACCCTGATGTGGTTTGCCATTTCCTTCTCCAGCTCATTTTATGGAATAGAAAACTGAGGCAAAAAGGATTAAATGATTTGCCCAGGATCACACAGCTATTAAGTATCTGAGGCCAAATTTGAACTCAAGAGTTTTCTGATCCCCAGAGTCAGAGTTCTGTCTAAGTATTGTGTTGTCCTCTGAAAAGACAGTCTAGGAGCAGGTTTGGAAGTTTGCTCAGGAACTTTTAGAAGACTCCTCAATCTGACTCTAAACCTGCAAAGTTAGATTTCTTTGTGGAGAAACGCCAGAGGGCCTATGAACATGGATGGGGAAAAAATTACATCCTTATTTCCATATAATTGATTTCCTTTATAATCTTATATATTCTATTTTATCTCAAAATAAAAACATTATTCTGAGAAGGGATCCCTAAGCTTCATCAAATTGTCTGGGGGGTCCATGATACAAAAAAGTAAAAAAAACACTGGTGAAACCATTAGTAAAATCCTTTTTGAGCACCTATCCCTTGAATCAGAGAAGCTGTGAAGAACAAAGGGGTCTACACCAAATCCAGAGTGCTCAATCCATGGTCGTTAAGGAAGTTTAAATGCCAAACAGAGGTGTTTGTGTTTGATTGTCAGAGGCAATAGGAAAGCCCTGGAGCTTACTGAGCAGGGAGAAGGCATGGTCATACCTCTGTCTTAGAAATATCACATTGGTAGCTACATCAAGGATGGATTCAAAAGGAGAGAAATCTGAGGCAGGGAGACTCTTTAGGAGGAGGCTCTGCTATCAAAACTGTAAATGGTGTCTTCCTCTCATCTTTATCTTTTCTTTAATTTGGTAGTGATTTTGATCTTTGCTCTCAGTCCTCAATCTGTCTGAACAAGATACAGCTAATTCTTAAATGACTCATGTTATCAAGAACCAGTCATTTCCTGTTAGCTCCAATAGAGTCTATTTCATCTTCAGTGATGGTCAATTCTTGTCCATCCCATCAGCCCTGATTCTTCTTAAAAAACATGCACAAAAAATAGGGCCATGAGACTTCTGGGTAATCTACACATCTGTTTCTGGGGAAAGCATTATGGTGCAGTGGGAAAAAATATAACAAAGGACTTCTAGTTTGATCCTATTAATAACATACCACCTCTGAAACTTTGGACCAGTCACTACTACCATGGGCTCCAGTTTCCTTATCTATAAAATACAGGAGTTGGACTAGATGACCTCCAAAGCTCCTCCCTGCTTTTTATATCTATTATGTAATTCTTTCATTTATTCATCTTTCAAACTGTATTTTCCAAGATTATTTTCACCATTCCCTTTTTTCCCTAAAACTCACCTACAGAGGGATATGCTGATTTTATTTAGAGTACCTTGTCAAATTGTTTAACAGAATAGCTTAGTGAATTAGGTTGCTGTATGAGCTTCAACCATCCTTTTTTCTTATCTTCATCTGTATATGCAAGTTGAGATTAACAAGTATCTTATGTAATATTTCTTGTTCCTTTTCTGTGCCACTCTCTCCTATATTACTAAAAAAAAAAAAAACAAGAAAAAAATAGTCAAAAAACTTTCCCTTCACTTTTCCCTTCATAGGGCAGCTGGGTGGCCTTGAAGTCGGGAGCATGGAGTTCAAATCCAATCTAAGACATTTTTGACCCTTACTAGCTGTGACCTTGGGCAAGTCACCCTGATTGCCTCCCATCTAGGTCTGTCTCCGGTCATCCTGACTCATATCTGTCCACTGGACCCAAGTGATTCTGGAGGAGAAAGTGAGGCTGGTAACAGCATAGCCCTTTCTCACTCAAATCCCATCCATGAGCTTGCCATGGCATTACCTCCCCTAAAATCATGGTCTTCTTTGAAAATGACAATCTCATCACTTTTCACAAGCAAACTCCTATAAAAGCCTTATACAAGTTGATTCCATTTTCTCAAGTCCCATCACTTCTCATTCCCTTTTGTTGGGGGTGGGGTTTGCAAGACAAATGGGGTTAAGTGGTTTGCCCAAGGCAATACAGCTAGGTAATTATTAAATGTCTGAGGCTGGATTTGAACCCAGGTCCTCCTGACTCCAGGGCCGGTGCTCTATCCACTGTGCCACCTAGCCACCCCTTCTCACCCCCTTTTCATCTTGCTGCCAATCCAATTTTTTTAATGGAAACTGCTATCCTCAAGATTAATAATGGTCTCTTGAATGTGTAATCCAGTGGCCTTTTCATCATCTTCATTCTCACTGACTTTTCTGAAGTTTTTGACACAACCGATCACTTTTTAGTTTTAGATATTCTCTTCCTTCTGGTTTTTTCAGATGCTTCTGGTTTTCTTCCTACCTCTCAGAAGGTAGGTCTCCTTTACCAAACAATCCTCTTATGCATTGAGTATGTGTGTCCTTCAAATTTTTCTCTAGCACCTTCTTTCTTCTCTTTCAGCATTCTTATTAACTTCACTCAGATGACAGAAATTAGCTCCCACTATAAAATTGTCAGAGAGTGAATGGATTGTCCTCCTTGGTGTCTGTTACTAGGTACTTGATAATGGTATCTCCTGGTCTGACCTTGATGCCCAGTTCTCCTTTCAACAATATGGATCTTACTTTAGAAACAATGAGTCCATCATTTTTTTTGTTTGTTTTTCTGCAAGACAATGAAGGGATAAGAGTCTTGTCCAAGGTCACACAGCTAGGTAATTATTAAGTGTCTGAGGCTGGATTTGAACTCAGGTCCTTCTGACTCCAGGGTCAATGCTCTATTCACCTAGCTGCTCCATGAATTGGTCCTCTTGAAGGGAGATGGTACAATTAGGTGCTTTTCTACTTTGACCTTGGACAATTCAGATAAATCCTGTAGGTATTAATTTCTTCACCTTTAAAATATGAGGATTGTAATAAATGACTTCAAGTACTTTTGCAGGTCTGCATTTTTGGTCCCAGAGGGAGCTAGGTGGTGCAATGGCTAGAGTACTGAGTCTGAAAACAAGAAGACCTGACTTCTACTCTAGTTTCAGATACCTAATTAGCTCTGTGATCTTGGACACATCATTTAAGCACTAATTTCTTCAATTTCTCCAACTGTAAAATTGCATGTAATAATAGCATCTACCTCCCAGTGTTGTTGTGAAGATTAAATGAGATAATATTTTTAAAGTATTTAGCAGTGTCTGCTACATAGTAGGTCCTGGTTAAACGTTGGGTATTGTTATTACTATTATTATTGTTATCATTATTATTTCCTGCCTCAGGCTGCCTTCCTACCTCAAACTTTCCACTATCAGGTTAGCAATATTGATGCTCACCCTCTTCCATGTCTAGCCTGGACATAGCTGCTTCAGTTTGCCATAGACCTGACTAGTCAAGCCAGGCAGAGAAGGGGATGTATTTATAAGGATCAGTGATGGATAATGTTCTCTTATCATTTACTTCACTGCAACATAGTTTTGTCTTCTCTGTTTCTCTGCGTGCTTATCTATTTTCCCTCTATTTTCCTCGTCTATCTCTCTTTACTCTGATCTGATATTCTTCATCGCATCCCTTTGTGATCTTGCATTTTATTTTTAAAAATCACTTCCAAGATGTCCCCTATTTATCATTTACCTCTCCTTGTTTTCCAAATGGTTTAAAATCTAGAGTATGATAATATATCATGTGCATATGTAAATTATTATAATAAAGTTCATTCCATGTTTGTTTACCTCTGATATTTGATTTAATTGACTTTATACTGAAAAGTTGTTTCAATATTTCTTTAATGAATTTAAAGTGACTTTCCGTATTTCCCTGCAATCGTGTAAATTATTG